>NC_085027.1:17638620-17938620 GCF_963692335.1 Osmerus eperlanus | reverse complement strand
CTCGGGCCCCTATTTCAAAGAAGTCCACAAAAGGTTGTGTCATATAACTTCTAGGGGGCTATCCCGTGTCTGACACATATTAAATTGTGATACCAGCTGAATTGATGTGGCTGCCATTTTGAATGAATGAATAAAACGTTTTGGTGAATACCAAATATTCACCTAATTTGGCACAGATTATCTTCAGACCACAATCACCTTGACATGTCAAAATAGAACTGAATTACAGCTGTTTAAACTTGGGAAAAATCTGACAACTGCTTGCCACAGGAAAAATTCCTTATATTTTTACGCAATCACTGAAATCTGATTTCCAGCCCTGAGAATAGCTCACTAGGATAAATTGGTGTCCGGCAACATCAGAGGTTCAAATCCAGCCAAAGCTGACAAGCTTGTCATGTCTCAGATTCTCTGTTTAGCGAGACTATAAGCCACTGCAAAGGAAGCCAGGTACACCGCAGTCACTCGATGTCGAAAGTTTCTTCTGGTTTATCTGACCTGCTTGGCCACCACATTGCTGCTTGCAGCTATATTTATTCTTATTTTTATATATATTTTATTTTATATTTAAATTGTTGGATTCTTAGATTGTTTAGTTTTTAGAAATAGTTAAACTTTTGTACTTTTCCTTAATTTAAGATCTGTATATGTTTAGTGTTTTGCACCTCCCTGCCACAGTAAATTCCGTGATTGTATAACATACATGGCGAATAAACCGAATTCTGATTCTGATTCTGTATGGGGATTTGAACTCATGAGCATAAGGTTACAAGTCTCTCTATCCTCCTCTACACCAACTGTTGAGATTTTATGAATAGAAAGGGCAGTATTAGCTTTGGTCAGCTTTGGGACAAAGGTTAAGAAACGGTTGGCATTTCAAGGTAAAATTGCATGAAATTGCGCATGGTACATCAGAATGATGTCACCTTGAATCCAATAAGGTTTGAAAAACCATCAGTCAAAATTATATTTGATGTATTGACACAAAGATATTGAGGCAATGTGGACATTTACATACATACACCCCTGTCAGACATTTTGTATTGCATTTTTCATTCCATTTCACCCTATATAAAGACACATCTGCCCACACACTATCCCCATCCATGCTGTTTCCCTCTCTTCCAGTGCAGGTCACGCCAAAGGAGAAATGCTGCAGCAGCCGCATGAGGTTTAGATTTAGTCCAGAAATTGCCTCCCACAATCAAAACATAATATAGCTGCAAGCAGCAATGGCGGATTCCTCCTTCAAAATGGCAAAATGTTGTAAAATTGACATAATAGATAGTTACACTGGGATTACCCAGAAGACTTGAAACTGTAATTTGTCATTAAAAAAAAAGATTATACCTTTGCCTGGATTAGAACCAACCACCCTTCACACATCAGCACTGCATCTCATCTTACTAAGCCATTCGCAGACTTAGACATTTGATTGTTCAGTTTTTGTATCAGGAAATAAGAAATTTCTCCAATGGCAAGCATTGTCAGGTTTGGTTAAAGTTCAAACAGCTGTAATTTAGTCCTATTTGAATATGGGACATATCAATGGGACAATGGGATGACTGGGTTGCTGCTGTAAAGAATAACTTACTAGTAGTGCTTTAAAAAGGTTGTTTGGGGTGCCATAACTTGTCATGGAAGGGAATTTCAAATCATGCCTAGCATCAGTGGCGATTTGTCCTGGCTTAGGTTACTGAAATGAATTTGTGCAACAGGCAAGGGATCCACCTGAACAATCAATATACTTCATTAAAGCTAACTCGGCTGTGAATCTGACACTACCATGCATAGACTCCAAGTAGCTAGCTACTGTGGTAAACCTGTCTTGTTTTGCAGTGGTTTACACGGTCTCGCTAAACAGATGATCGGAGTGTTGTTATGGGCTCAAATAAACACTCAGTGCTATGTTTTACAACCGGAGGATTGACCGGAAGACTACAAACCATTCTGTCCAACAACAAAAAAATGCCTTTGACTGGTTTTGAACCTACAACCCTGCGTTTACCAGCACAACATCTCATCCAATTGAGCCATTCCCAGATCTGGACTTTGCCATGTTCAGTAACTGGATAATAAAATAAGGCAAGCATTGTCAGATTTGGTCCAAGCTCTAATTCAGTCATATTTTCACATATCAAGGTGAATATTTGCAGGGTACTTCAGGCGGGTGTCACCTTAAAGCCTATTAGGTTTGAAAAACCATCATTCAAAATGACATTTGATTGAGTGACACAAACATATTGAGGCAATGTGTTCAGCCATTTTGTATTTGATTCAACTGTCTTAAGTAACGTTTTTAAATACATCAATGATACATATCTGTACAAAATTCCAAGTCAATTAGACCTTTGGTTGAAGAGAAGAGGAATTTTTAAAGTTTTCCCTAATTATCACTGTACAGGAAAATCCATCATGGTGGACCTTATGGGTCCTTGAGGCTTTTTTGTTCCTCATGAAAAATGAGACATGCACACCAAGTTTTAGAAGAATTGGAGCAATGAGGTGAAAATGCCATCACTCTGAAAAGTGGACATTTTTGCGTGGCCTGTGGCGCCCCCTATGGTCTGATGTGGGCCAGTCTGTGTTTGGGCGGTATTTGTGGCATGTTCAATATGCCAAATTTCTAAACTTTTTACCAATGTGTTCATGAGATAAATTACAATAATAAATATAGCTGCAAGCAGCAATGGCGGATTCCTCCTAACATTGCGAACCATTGAAAAATGTATATTCTTCACAAATTGTCACTGTATAGAAACATCAATGCTGTAGACTTACCAATGGGATACCAAATCTGAAATGCAATACCATCAAGATCCACAAGGGCTTTTATTTCAAGCCAAGGAGTGAAGGGAGGGGGCTTGGTGAGCCTACCCATTCCAGAAAGCCTTGTATCTTTGTGTATCAGGGCGTGGCCTGTAGCGTCACCTATGGGTGATATTGGACCATTTGTGGTGTGGTAGTTACTCTTGGCCTATACTATCAATGTTTCAGGATTTTGAGAACTTTTTACCATTGCATACAAAATCGGAAATGCAATACCATCAAGATCAACATGGGCCTTTGCTAAAGACCAAGCAATGGGGGCTTGGTCAGCCCACACTCTCCTGAAATGTTGTGTGTGTGTCTCGCCAAGCTTGTGCGTGTGTCAAGGGAATTCGATTTGCTGTATATCAATCATTTTTGGAGATATGAAGTTTCCTTTGCACATGGTAAAATGTTGTAGTGTCTTCCACCGATATACCAAGTTTGGTGTTGATATCTCAAAGATTTGCTGAGATTTGACCTAACTTCCTGTTTGGTTGCTTTGTTGCCGATTTTGATTGGCTGTACCGGACAAACGGTTTTGAAAATCAAAATGCCATGGGATTACTTTTGTGAAGCTTGGTCTGAAGATCATCTCTGGTAATTTTGAAGAAGATATGACAAAAACGTTTTTCAATTAATTCAAAATGGCAGCCGCATCAATTCAGCATTTATCACAAGTTATCATGTGTCACACACGGGATGTCCCAAGATATCATGAGACAAAGGAATCACTTAAAGGGGCGATTGACTGAAAAACCTATTTTACCTTGTCATAGTTGAAAAATGACAGTTTGGTGTGTAAAACAGCCCACCGGTGTTCTGGCCCAGGAACTACTGGAGCTCACGTAGATCTCAGACACTAGTTTATCAGCGCGCTGCTCTGTAGCCTACTTCCACAGGATTTGAAAGAAGAAACTTTTTCTAAGGATATTGAAAATGGACCACGGGCGTAAATGCAGTGTTCCAGGCTGTACAGGGAATGCTGACAGTCATAGTCTTCCCACGGAACCAAACTCTCGACGGGCATGGCTGATGTTTGTCTACAAGAAGATCCCTGTGAAGTTCGACCCTTGGTTCTTCATTTGCTCGAACCATTTCACCAACGACAGTTTTGAAAACCTAGGACAATTTAAAGAAGGATTTGCTAAGCCACTGTTGCTGAAAAAAGGTGCTGTTCCAACCGTATGCTCATCACAAACGCAAGCTGTAAGTATGATTTTGTCGCTAACAGTTAGCCTGCAATGCTAACGTCTCCTGTATCTAGCATAGGTAGAATGCTAAATACGTTTCTAAACACATCAACATACCTTACTTTGCAAATGACTCTAGCTAGACTAACTGTAGTCGGCATTGGAAGGGAAGCTTCCGAAAACGAATAGCCAGAAAACGAATAGCAGTCTAGCCTATTGCTAACGCTTGTCTAGATTATCTATTCGAAAGAACTGGAGAAAGGCAGGTGCTAGATACAGGATACGTTAGCATTGCTAATAACTGTTACCCGACAAAATCATACTACAGCTTGCGGTTGTGATGAAGATAAGGTCGGAACGCACCTCTTTTCAGCAACAGCTTCATAGCAAATCCTGCTTTACATTGTCCCAGGTTTTCAAAACCGTACTTGGTGAAATGGTTCGCGCAAATGTGTCCAGGGTCGAACTGCACAGAGATCTTCAACGCTACGGTATAGACAAACATCAGCCATGCCCGTCTAGTCAATGTTAACTATAGACTCTAGCTCATCTGCTTTTTATTAACAGTGACTTGCAAGGAATGCAAGAACAGCTAGATAGCGAAAACACCTAGACTAACGCAAGAGCATAGGTTGAATGTGTGATGATTTAGCCTAGTTTATTGGCAATGGGGCTAACGTTATTTCATGTTCCTGACTGTGTTTCATTAAAATAAATAACCGTGTTGTCATGTAAAACTACAATTCAAGATGTTTGTCCAGATCTATTTTTCAGCAAGATAGCTAGAGCTAACTGAAGCTGAGTTGAATCACGATAGTTTGTTTGCTAAGCTTTAGTGCTAACGTTACCCACCTAAGTCGATCCTGTTTGCTTCGACAACAGAAGTGGAAACAACTAACGTAATCATTTCAAATGATATCTAGTCAATCTGTTGAAAACAGTGTTATTTAGACAAAATTTATCGTACGTTTTTATTTCAAGTCTCCACTTTCGATGTTTCAGTGAGTGTTGGCCATGTTGCGTCTTTGCTCCGCAGGCAGCTTCACTCATTGTAGACCAACCAATCAGCGCGCAGCTCATCTATATATTCATGAGCATACCATAAAAGGAGAAAACCTAGCGTTTTTTCCCAGGAAAATTTCACTGGATGTATAAGGGGGCATAGAACAGCACCCAGGCCATTTTTAGCCCAACCAATGTTGCATACCCTATTCGGAGACCTTAAGGAACAGTGTGAAATACCCCAAAAACCCAGTCAATCGCCCCTTTAATAAAGGCAAACAAATCAATAGTTATTGGCCAAAACACATTTTTGCTTCCTGCGGCCACGCCCAGTAATCACATGACACCAAATTGTGTAGACATCCTCAGAAGAGGGTTCCGAGTCATCATACCAAGTTTAGTGTTGATATCTCAAAGCTTTGCCGAGATTTGCCCCAAATTCCTGTTTGGTTGCTTTGTTGCCAATTTTGATTGTCTGTACCGGACAAACGGTTTTGAAAATCAAAAACTTTTGATAACTTCTGTGAGGGTTGCTCTGACGATGATGGTTGCCAATTCTGGGGAAGATTGGAAGAAAATTGTAGGAGGAGTAGGTTTTTAAAGGTTTTTGATAAAACCGGAAATGGCGGAAAATCTATAGAACCGGAAATTGACGTCCTAAGGTGCGTTGAACTCGTCTTGATCCAGGGAATCTAATGGGATACATGAAACTTGGTGTAGGTATAGAAGGAACTGTCCTTAATGAGTGTGCCAAATTTCACAAAAAGTTATCGAAGGGTTCTAGGGGCTGCCATTGAATCCCATGGAACTAGAATAATAATAATAAAACTAATAATAACAATAGGTTTCCTCCTTACAGAGGAATCCTAAATATAGCTGCAGGCAGCAATGGCGGGTTCCTCCTCAACATTGCAAACCATTACAAAATTGACATGACACAGACATGTATTTCATACATGTACACAACATTTCAAGACAATTGGATCAATGGCTGATTTGAAGTCATTTTTTGAAATTCTTCACAAATTGTCACTGTAGAGAAATGTCCATGCTGCCAACATTATGGGTTCTTGAGACTTCTTTGTTCCCCATTGGCAATAAGGCATGCGTACCAACTTTTAGACATTTTGGACTGACAGGGTTAAAATGCCACTCTTTTGAAAGTGACAACTTTGAAGCGTGTTCTGTCAGGCTACCTGTGCTCTGGTCAGGCCCATCATGCAGAGATCCATTCTTTAAAAGCTTTGATTACAACAATAACTTTATGAAAGTCAGAATACACTTTAGTAAAGGACGTGTGTAGTTTATGTACTACTACTGCTTGCTCTGGCCACACACTTTCCCCATCCATGCTGTTTCCCTCTTTCCCAGTGCAGGTGGTGCTGTGGCCGCATGAGGTTTAGGTGTAGTCCAAAAGTTGCCTCCCACAATCAAAACATATTAACCGCAACATTGTTTTCAAACTTTCTCAAAGATGGCTTGAAAACCACAGATATTGACTCTCTTCTTGAGTAGATCTCTTTCCAGAATCTCAGTCAATCCAGAATCAAGATTAGCCTCATAGGCAATTGGTCTGGTCTAGGGCACAGCCCACGTTCAGCTCCTTGCAAGTATAGCCTGTGATAGTAAAATGGCCGACTCTCTGTTCCCATTAAACTACACAGCATGCACACTCAAGGTGACCAACAAGATTATATTAACTAACAAACAATAACATTACAAACATCTAACTGAACGAACACAACAACTGAAATCCCTTGCTTAGCTGTTGTTTTTTTACATGCCGCACTGCATGCTGGGTACCCAAGAGCGCTGACGCTGATTATCTAGCTGTGCTCCGACTGCGTGATATGACGAGATGCTAGTGGCGCACTAAGGTCTCAGAGTCTCCTGCCCGAGTTCAAGTTCTGCCCGATTAGCAAGCTATTTTTACTAATGTTTTGTTAGCAATTGAATGGTAATGCAAGCTAGCTAAAAACAATGTTAGTTAGCTTGGCTAAACTGGTTTTCATAGCAACAGAAATCAACAAATCAGATCAGTCGAACTTTATTCAGAAATGGGGGGATGGCGGGAACATTAAAGGTGTAGGTACAGTAAAAGTGAAATGGAACGCGTCTTTCTGAATTGAAGCTGCGTGCGCATCATCAAGACCCCATCTATATGTAAAGATAACATCCAAGCTAACAAATCTGACTGCAGCTTTGTATACCATATGTACCGTGTTATGGTTGTTTGAGTTAAACAACTTGCTAAATGAATTAAATGTCTGTTAAATGTCAAATCCAACTATAAATGTATAAAAGAGAGAGTTCCAATCAAATCTGAATTTGTTTTAAACCTAGAGGTTTAAAAGGCTACCTTTGCCTAAACTGACATGCACCAACTCAGAGAACTGAGTTTCAACAGCCATTTACACATTTAGTCTCTATTTGTTACTCTACTCTTAAGGCATGTTTAACTTAATGTCTGCACCTCTCTGTCACCAACTGTCTCTGGAGTGGGGGGTGGGGGCTTCACAGGGTGTCTACAGGTACAAACAAGTTAAATGTAAGACTTTTTAAGACCTTTTAATACCACTTCCAAATGAAATTAAAGACCAAACTTACGATGGAAATACAAAAGTGGACATATACAGTAATCTTTCCAAGTTGAGTTTAAGAACATTGACTAAATGTGTGTAATGCGAAAGGATAACACAAAATGTAATTGCTGTCCTAAATTATATTTATTATTACACTATGGTGGAAATGGTGGAGCAGAAACTAGCAATTCCATGAATCCCATGGAAACAAAGGCAAATGTGTGAGATGTACTGATGTGGAGCACAAATCATCCAAGAAGCTCTGGATAAGAGCGTCTGCTAAATGACTAAATGAAGCAGTACTTCTCTTGAGTGGTTTTTATTCAGATGAATAATCATTGGATTCATGTCAAAAGTCTATCACTTGAACTGGTTTCATCACTTAACCCTTGTGCTACCTTCGGGTCATTGTGACCCACCGTCGTGTTGCAATACCTATTCCTACCCCTTGTGCTACCTTCGGGTCATTGTGACCCACCGTCGTGTTGCGATGCCTATTCCTACCCCTTGTGCTACCTTCGGGTCATTGTGACCCACCGTCGTGTCTGCGTTGTCAAAGTGTGTATATCACGTTATATCACTAGTTAACACTAGGTGGAGCTGTCTCCGGGTCATTGTGACCCAGCGCAGTGTCTGCGTTGTCAATTGTGAACCCGCCGCCCGCCCCAGAAGTTTATATATCAGGTTAAATCACTAGTTAACACTAGGTGGAGCTGTCCGCGGGTCGTTGTGACCCACCGCAGTGTCTGCGTTGTCAATTACGCCGGTTGAATTAGGCAGGCGTCATTGGGCTCTCTCAACTTGACGAGGTTTGATCCACGCCTCCAACATCTCCCCTGAGTCTAATGACGCCTTTACGATTCGACGATTGGCGATCCCTCTCGGCGGGAGAATTGGCCTGGCGTCAGAGAAAACCGCGGTCGGACCCTTCTGCCAAGTTTGCAGGTAGGACGGCCTCGGCAAGCAGACGGGGCGACGTGACGTCTGGCGTCAGAGAAGACCGCGGCCGGACCTCTCTCACCACTTTTTTTTATTTTTTTAAAAATATTTTTTACCCGTCTGCCGAGCGGCCGTGCGGCTGCGGCCCCTTTGGAATCAGACTGGCCACGTTGACCGACATTAAATTGATAAGGTCGGAACGGTGGGAGACAAATGGTAACCGCGGCCGGACCCGTCTGCCGGGCGGCCGTGCGGCTGCGGCCCCTTTGGAATCAGACTGGCCACGTTGACCTAGATTAAATTGATAAGGTCGGAACGGCTGGAGACAAATGGTAACCGCGGTCGGACCCATCTGCCGAGCGGCCGTGCGGCTGCGGCCCCTTTGGAATCAGACTGGCCACGTCGACCTAGATTAAATTGATAAGGTCGGAACGAAGGGAGACAGATGAAATCGACGCCTCTCTCCGACCTCGTCTCGTCCACTTTATTTATGTATTTTATTTTATATTATTTTATTTCAATTTTTTATTTTTTGTGTCCAACCGCGCGCGCGCGCCGCCTTTTAGGATTCGACGATTGGCGATCCCTCTCGGCGGGAGAATTGGCCTGGCGTCAGAGAAAACCGCGGTCGGACCCTTCTGCCAAGTTTGCAGGTAGGACGGCCTCGGCAAGCAGACGGGGCGACGTGACGTCTGGCGTCAGAGAAAACCGCGGCCGGACCTCTCTCACCACTTTGTTTTTTTTTTTTTTTTTTTTTTTTTTGTCCAACCAGAGAACCAGAGAAAACCGCGGCCGGACCTCTCTCACCACTTTATTTATTTTTTTATTTATTTTTATTTTTGTTTTGTCCAACCAGAGAACCAGAGAAAACCGCCGTCGGACCCTTCTGCCACGTTTGCAGGTAGGACGGCCTCGGCGAGCAGACGGGCCACGTGACGTCTGGCTTCAGAGAAACCGCAGCCGGACCCGTCTGCCGAGCGGCCGTGCGGCTGCGGCCCCTTTGGAATCAGACTGGCCACGTTGACCTAGATTAAATTGATAAGGTCGGAACGGCTGGAGACAAATGGTAACCGCGGTCGGACCCGTCTGCCAAGCGGCCGTGCGGCTGCGGCCCCCTGAATCAGACTGGCCACGTTGACCGACATTAAATTGATAAGGTCGGAATGGCGGGAGACAAATGGTAACCGCGGCCGGACCCGTCTGCCGAGCGGCCGTGCGGCTGCGGCCCTCTGAATCAGACTGGCCACGTCGACCTAGATTAAATTGATAAGGTCGGAACGAAGGGAGACAGATGAAAACCGCGGTCGGACCTCTACGCCGAGCGAACGGCCGAGAGGGGTCGTTGCAGGCCAACATTTCAAAGACGGCCTTTACGATTCGACGATTCTTGATCGCTCTTTGGCAGTCGAATTAGGGAGGCGTCCTTAGAATAATTTGTCCATGCAATCACGTAAACTGTAGACAAGTGCTACTAACACACATTCCGTGGGGGTCAGGACAGCTTCTGTTTAGGGTAACGCAGCTATGGCTCGCAGTTTCAGTGCGCTGCAAGTTCTACAGCAGATGTTTGCCAATATCGAGCAAAGTGAGTCTGAAGAGGAGGCAGAGGATGTGTCAGAAGATGACGGGGAAGAGTGTGCAGAGAATGTAGCAGAAGAGGATGACGAAGAAGAAGAAGAAGAAGAAGACGGGCAAGAGTACGCGGAGCATGTGTCAGAAGAGGAAGAGGAAGACGGGCAAGAGTACGACGTAGTCAACCACGACGACGACGCTGCCGCCGCCGCCGCCGACCAAGCCCCTAAAATCGACAGAGATACTTTCTTGTCGAAAAACGGCCAAATTGAATGGTGTTCGATTGTGTATCGGAGGAATCCGAGGCTGCTGTCGCAACGTGAAAGTACGGAGAGGACCCCCAGAGGACCCACAGCTTACGCCGTTTCCCACGCTCACGACATTGTCTCCGCATTTTTACTCTTTGTCACGCCACAAATCGAAAGAGTAATCTTGGACGTGACAAATCGGGAAGGTTATCTGAAACGCGGAGAGGAGTGGAAAGCCATGGACGCCACTGACCTACGTGCCTACATAGGGCTGCTAATCCTGGCAGGGGTGTACAAGTCCCGAGGCGAAGCGGCCGCCAGTCTATGGGACGCGCAAAGCGGCAGAGCGATTTTCCGCGCTACCATGCAGCTGAAACTCTTCTACACCTATTCGACGTCGATACGATTTGACGACCGTGGGACACGAGCGGCGAGACGCGCGACGGACAAGTTGGCGGCGATGAGAGGTCTGGGATATGTGGGTAGAGAGATTACCACGCCTCTACGACCCAGGGCCCGAAGTGACCGTGGACGAACAACTGCTCGCGTTCAGAGGACGGTGTCCTTTCAAGCAGTACATGCCAAGCAAACCGGCGAAATACGGCATCAAGTCGTGGGTCGCGTGCGATGTAAAATCAAGCTACGCTTGGAAGATACAAGTCTACACCGGGAAGCAGATGGACGGAGTCCCGGAGAGGAACCAGGGGATGCGCGTCGTGCTCGACGTGACAGAGGGCCTGAAGGATCGCAATGTCACGTGTGACAATTTCTTCACCTCTTACGAACTCGGACGAGAGCTCATGGCGACGAGAAACATGACCGTGGTTGGCACCGTGCGAAAGAACAGGGCCGAGCTCCCGTCCGAGCTGCTGACGACGAAGACGTCGCCTTCACTCCAACCACCACTTTGGTTTCCTACCTCGCGAAGAAAAATAAGAACGTTTTACTCATGAGCACACGCCACACAGACGCTGAAATCAGTGACAGAAACGACGGCAAACCGACTATAGTCCTGGATTATAATTTGAACAAAGGCGGAGTCGACAATCTGGATAAGGTCATCACGGCCTACAGCTGTAAAAGGAAGACGGCCCGCTGGCCCCTCGTCATCTTCAGCAACATCGTTGACGTCTCCTCCTACAACGCCTTTGTGATATGGAGAGGTCAACCCCAACTGGATGCCGCGTAAGCGCAACAAGAGAAGGTTTTTCCTCGAGCAGCTCGGAAGGGCCCTCGTGACTCCGCTGATCGAAAGAAGACGATGTCTGCCCCGCACTGGAGCTGCTGCCGCGGTTGTGAAAGATCTACGGATGGCCAGCTGTTGCGATCCGCCTCCTCAACGGCGACCCGGAGAGGATGGCGCAGCGGCAGCAGCAGCCGCCACCGCCGCCTCCTCATCGGCAGGACCGACGTCGCCGGTCCCTGCCAGTAAGAGGAAGAGATGTCAAGTCTGCCCGGTGAAGAAGGACCGTAAAACGTTCACCGTTTGTCGCGGGTGTAAGAGGCCTGTCTGCAAATCCTGTATGTATACTGCCCCACATGCCCCACCGAGCTGGGCTTTGGCCAAGGAGAGGTTCCCGTTGACCCTGGACGACCCGCGGGAGTGTGTGCAGAAGACTGAACAACTCAGTCGAGTGCAGAAGAGGGCTTTGCTCAAGCCACAGCGCTGCTAACGCTACTACCAACACATGCATGGGATGTATAGATGATGTATCAGGACGGCGGGCTGGAGGTTCTATCCCTAGTGCTGTCTGCGGGTCGTTGTGAAGCACGGTGTCATGCGTGGTGTGACAACTTTTCATGATACAAAAATAAAGTGAAACATTTGATTTTATTCCTCGCGTTGTCTTCCTAGTCTATGACGCCACTCTCGTGCCGTTTCGGGGTCGTGGTGAAGCAAACTGACGTTGTGACAACTTTTTCATAATAAAAAATAAATAAAGTGAACCCTTTTATTTCTAGCCTTGTCTGCCTAGCCTATTAGTACACTCTCGCGCTGTATCCTAGTCTGCGCTGTGACTCACCATACCTAGTCTGTTACGCCACCCTCGTGCTGACAACCTTTCGTAATACAAAAATAGTGAAGTGAAACATTATCCGTCGAAATAAAAATGAAATCATATTTGCCCTGACCGTCAAGCGAACCCGGGCCACGGAGCAGAAAGCCCCACAGTCGAAGCCACTAGACCACCAGGGAGATACTTGTTTATTGCGCTGTCTCTGCCTTTTTGTTAGACACGGCAACGTCTGTGTTGTCTATTACGAGACCCCGCACTGTCTCCGGTTCCTTGTGACCCACAGCGGTCTTCTGACAACTTTTCATAATACAAAAATAAATAAAGTGAAACCTTTCATTCCCACGCTGTGGGTCACAACGACCCCCGAGACAGCGCGAAGGTGGCGTAATATACAACGCTGTGGGTCACAACGACCCCCGAGACAGCGCGATGGTGGCGTAATAGACAACGCTGTGGGTCACAACGACCCCCGAGACAGCGCGAAGGTGGCGTAATAGACAACGCTGTGGGTCACAACGACCCCCGAGACAGCGCGAAGGTGGCGTAATATACAACGCTGTGGGTCACAATGACCCGGAGACAGCGCGATGGATAAGTTCAGGTTGCATAGACAATGAGGAGAGCGTAAGGGTTATTGCGCTGTCTCTGCCTTTTTGTTAGACACGGCAACGTCTGTGTTGTCTATTACGAGACCCCGCACTGTCTCTGGTTCCTTGTGACCCACAGCGGTCTTCTGACAACTTTTCATAATACAAAAATAAATAAAGTCAAACCTTTCATTCCCACGCTGTGGGTCACAACGACCCCCGAGACAGCGCGAAGGGGGCGTAATAGACAACGCTGTGGGTCACAACGACCCCCGAGACAGCGCGATGGTGGCGTAATATACAACGCTGTGGGTCACAATGACCCGGAGACAGCGCGAAGGATAAGTTCAGGCTGCATAGACAATGAGGAGAGCGTGAGGGTTAAGACACTCAAAGTCAGCAGCTTGGCATACTGGGACATGGAAAGGATTAAACATTTAGACTTTCATCAAAGTAAAAAATGCTGGTTTGTCCTTTTTCATCAATGTCCTCAAAAAAGCAATCTGCAGAGCCAGTAAACACAGTAGTCTGTGGGGTGACTGTCTGTCTCTTGAAGGCGTGCAGGCAGGGATGAAGCTGGATGAAGCTGTCTTGGGGTCAGGGCTGAAGAGAAGCTGTCCAGCTAGAGAGGGGAAGTCCAGCAAGGGGTCTGTGTGGCGGGTGACTGTCTGTCTCTGGAGGCCTGGCCGGCAGGGGCAGGCAGGGCAGGCCAGCTGGATGAAGCTGTCCTGGGATCAGGGCTGAAGAGAAGCTGTCCAGCTAGAGAGGGGTAGTCCAGCAAGGAGTCTGTGTTGCTCTCAGCATCCTCTGTTGTACTCTGTTGAGCAGGCCTCTGCATGACCCTCCAAACCTGTAAAAGTGAAGAAAGGGTCCATGTCAGTTGTGAAAATCTTTCCCATATACACTTGATACAGACTTCAGTTTTGACTGTGAAATAGAGTCCGAACGATAAAGGATTTTTAAGGCCGATACCGATACAAATATTTGGTAATTTAAAAAACCGATATTCTGATATCGGCCGATATAAAAAAATATTTAAAAAATCCAGAAATGTGTAACAAAACAAACTGATTTCCCTAACAGTAGTTATTTGTAGTTTACATTTAGTCACTTTTAGCAGAAGTTCTTATCCAGAGCGATTAAGTACAGGGACATTCCCTGAGGCAAGTAGGGTTAAGTGCCTTCCCAAGGACACAACGTCATTGACATGGCCGGGAATCGAACCAGCAACCTTCTAATTAATAGCCCGATTGCCTAACTGCTCAGCCATCTGACTCCTGTTATTAGTTCCTCACTAAAATAATATGTTAATGCAGTTTCTGATAAATAAAATGTATAAAAATACAAACTTAAGATATGAAACTTAAAATCCTTAAAAAAATAAAATAATATTCATTTATCGGCCATTATAAATGCCGATACCGATAGTTTAGAAAATGCCCAATATCGTCTGATAATATCGGCCCGCCGATATATCGGTCAGGCTCTACTGTGAAATGCAGTGGCATTGCTTGAACTTGAATCCAAATGTGTTGACCTCATGGAGACCCATGCAAAGTCACTCAAAACACGGGTTCGATTCCAGGCTCTGGCAAGAGTATTTACCTCTAAACTGGTCAATATATACACATCTGACCAAAGACCAAAGCTCGACCTTTGTCTGTAATCAGTGATTCTGACTGCCAAAGACCTTTAAATAGTCTGACCGAGTAAAACTAGCCTGGCTAACGTAGGTCGCTTTCTCAGGCAAATGACGAAGGAAACAGGATTGCTTTGAAAAATCTTCAGCAGGCTCTTGTCTACAAAAAGCAGTCCTCCCTGACGTCTTTGGAGTAGAATTGAGTGAAATACAGTCACTGCCAGTGAGCGAACCAAGTCTAACTCTGAGGCTAACGTCAAAACAATGCACTCTCACTCAAATTGCAAGTTTTCCACAAATCACAAAAATAATAGGACCATCTGGCTAAAAGCACAATTCCCACATCTCTTGAGGCTGCCCTGCCCTTTTCGGGGGTAGAATTTACCGAACTGTAAATACAATGGTGAACATGATGCAACCAAAACATGGCTGCCGCCTAAGCCTATGCGGTCTCCCTGGTGTCCGAACTCACTCCAATTACAAAGACTTTCACGACCCAAATCAAAATTCTGAGCCTACAGGTCTGTGGGGAATCTTTTTTCCGAAAGGCTGCCCTCCTCAACCTTTTGGGTGAAGAATTCGCCGAGATGCAAAATGATTCACTAATTATAAACACAAAGGGGAAAAGCTAGCTACTTTTCGGTTTTCTGTCACTTCAAACTCACAATCTAAAGTTCTAAAAGTGCTCAAACCTTCACCATAATTCAAGAGTAGTGTACTTTCACAAACCCAATCATTGATTCTATCTTAAAATGTGTCAAAATAGGACTTACCGAACGTGGCTGCCTCCAACACGGCTATCAGGCGACTCCAGAAAACAACAATGGCCGCCCCCAAAAATGTTTTATTCGTAATGGCGAGCTGCGATTGGAAGCTAAATGAAACAGGAGCTAAAAACCGAGGGTGGGGGCTTGGTCAGCACACAATTTTCAGAAAGCATGTGTGTGTGTATCGCCATGCTCGCGCGTGTGTCAAGTAGGCTGACCACCTGTCCCACTTTGCTCTGTATCGCACAGCATTATCAATATGCGACGTGCGGGGCAAGGGGTGATAATGCTGTGCGACACAACGCAAAGCGCGACAGGTGGTCACCCTAATGTCAAGGGGCAGGATGAGTCTGAGAATTTGGAGCACGCGCGCTATGGAGCAATTCAATTGAATTCAATCATATGTTGACATATCAAGGTGAAATTGCGTATGGTACTTCAGAATGATGTAAATTTGAAGGCAATAACGTTTGAAAAACCATCAGTCCAAATTATATTTGATTTATTAACACAAAGATATTGTGGCAATGTGGACATTTACATAAATACACTTCTTTCAGCCATTTTTTATTGCATTCCTTATTCAATTTGACCCTATAGAAATACATGTGTTCTACAAATCTGTAACAATTTTCAAGTCGATTGGATCTATGGTTCATGAGGAGAAGGGTTTTGAAGGTTGTACCAAATTTGGACAGTACAGAAAAATCTATCATGGCGGACCTTATGGGTTCTTGAGGCTTTTTTGTTTCCTATTTGCCCCCCAGCTATTGGGCCATTTAGCTGAGAAATATAATAAGAATACTAACAAAAACAATAGGTTTCCTCCTACCGGAGGAACCCTAATAATAGGAATACTAACAAAAACAATAGGTTTCCTCCTACCTCCTGCCTTGTCTACCTAGTCTGTTACGTGACTCTCGTGCTGTTTCCAAGTTGTTGAGACTCACCGCACCTAGTCTGTTATGCCACTCTCATGCCGCTTCGGGTTCGTTGTGACTCGCTGATCCTAGTCTGTTACGCCACTCCCGTGCTGTTTCCAAGTCATTGTGACCCACCGCAGTGTCACAACGACTTGCTGCCTATAAAGACGCTAAGGAGAGCGTGACGGATAATAGCTCCTCTGCATGGTGACCAGTGATACACTGTGATTCAAAGCGAAAATATGAATTCCTGGGGTGTGTGTGGTGTGTTTTTTGTGAGGACGGACTACTCTCGTGCTGTTTCCAAGTTGTTGAGACACACCGCACCTAGTCTGTTACACAACTCTCGTGCCGTTTCGGGGTCCTTGTGAGTCACAGTCAGTATGTGAAAACTTTTCACAATACATTTTTTTTTTGTGAAATATTTGTATTCCTCGCGTTGTCTACCTGGTCTGTTACGTGACTCTCGTGCTGTTTTCAAGTTGTTGAGACTCACCACACCTAGTCTGTTACGCCACTCTCGTGCTGTTTCCAAGTCATTGTGACCCACCGCAGTGTCACAACGACTTGCTGCCTATACAGACGCTAAGGAGAGCGTGAGGGTTAAGATTCAATGAATGCGCATTGATTAAGCCTAAGAAACTCAACGGAGGCCTGTTATTTCTTAAGAAATTAATCAACCTGATCAGCAATTTTGGAAAAATGTTCAAGATCATGCCAAACTGCAGCGTGTGATCAAGACAGCAAGTGGGATCATTGGGGTCAATCAATTGTCTGCAGCAAAGCTGTGTTGTCCGTCAGACTTGGTCCAGCTGTATACACCGTCAAGCACTCTGAGATCTTCAGATTCTAGTGTACTCTCCGAACGCACATTTGTAGTCGCTGGGCCGAAACTAAGGAATTGTTTACCCTTGCACATCAGATTAACAGCCTTCAAGTCTGCTCTAAATACTTATTTATTCTCTTTGGCTTTTAATAGCTTGTTAATCATAGTGAATTGTTTTATCTTTTCATTACTGTACTTTTATCTAGATTGTTGTATGCATTATTTTTTCTGTGAAGATTACTTTGCCTCCTGTAGAGCACTTTGGTCTGCTAAGGTTGTTATAGTGTTCTATAAATACATATCGATTGATTGATTGAGTATTAAGGTATTTTAATTGTATATAATATTGCATATTGTATATGATGTATATTTTAGATTAGTGGAATTGCACAGGATATTCTATTGACGAGTGTGCAGATTTGTGTGTGTAAGTGTGCGTGTGTGTTAGTGTTTGTATAGTATATCCCTGTGTTTTAAACAGGATGTGTATGACCACATACATTTGCCCTTGTGAGATTATAAAGTTATCCTTGACCTCAACCTATATACAAATTCTTCATACTTTTTTCTAAATATTTTTATGACCAAAATGGATGTTTATTTTCATATTATAATTAACCATTATAATCTCTATCCCATCATTAGGTGGTGATTTACTATGATCTGCCGGTAAATAGTGGATAGAAGGATAGTGAGAGGAAGCCATGCAGCTGTCATATAGTTGAGTGACATGACATGAATATCTATCTAAGTATTTTGGCCTGAAGCAGAAAGATAATAAGGGGTAGGAGTAGTAGAGAGAGAGAGGAGAAAGATTAAGGATCAAGTCATTTAACCAAATCAGGCCAGGATGATAAATGCATTGATTGCAGATGGTAGTGATTGTGCCTGAAGGATGAAAGTACACTTAGAGCCAGCACGTCAGTGCTACAGAACTGTAACACTTTCATTCAGAGCACACAAAAATAGCTGTAAAATATTAAACCAAAAAAATATTTACCTTCAGACATGGTTTATTCTCATGAGTCACAAAATAATCACAAAGGCTTATGGAGATTGAGAAAGTGACATGCAAAAGAGCATAGGCGATTTGACCACGTTTGCAGGGGGTACATTTGTACCCCCTACTGTTGGGATGAAAACATTTTTCAAATTAATGTAAAAAAACGATTACATGATTACATTTTTAAGTGATGTCAGAGTTGTATGTTCTATCATGTTTGTTGTACTCTAATGAATAATTTTAAATTTTAAGGTCTATTATTAATTTTGAGCATGTTTTTGTAAGCAAAACAAAAAAAACACTATAACCCTTTGCACCCCCAGTTTTAAAACCTAGAATCGCCTATATGCAGAAAAGTTAAGTATAACCCTATATCCCTTCATCAAGCCACATTTTCAACTTGCTCCTGTCTTTGACTGCAAACTTATGGAAAAGTGTCTGAAGGTACAAGCAATGTCAATAAGTAAAAATTATACATACTATAAGACAGAGAATGAGAGAGAGAAAAGAGAGAAACAGAAAACCAAGAGACGTCTGGGACGGCCGGTAATATCTCCCAGCCAAAGGCTTCGGATTGAGCCAGGAAGACGGAAAGAGGCACAGGGCCAATACAGCTCTGGAGGCCAGCATATCTGATGCCATCTTTCCAGGGTGCCACTGATCTTGCGTTACTGAACACTCAAGGTCAGCCTATTCAAAATAGCAAGAGAACTGGGCTGGTCCCTGGGAGGGTGCAGAGTTGGACAATGGCAAGCCAAAAATGTATGTTTCTAAACCAATATATTATGACTGAGTGATGCAAAACTTCCAACCCCAAAATATCAAGACCTAGGCCTGGAGGAGTAGGCAGAGAATCAATGCTAGTGTGAAGAGGCACTTGTTGCTGGATGGAGTAGTATCATGCTCATACAGAGGTATGGGATTGGACACCTCTAATCCCAAAACTAAAATTAATAATGGCTGTCATGTAAAATATTTTATAAATATGCATTACCTATAAAATGTCTGCCTTTCCATGGATATCACAGGGGATTAGAAACCAAAGATGTTGAACATCTTGGAGAGATCTTTTTTTTATGTTGAATGGTTTGCAGACAACTGCCATCTATATCCTGACAGCTCAATACATTGGTTAAGGACTGTAATTTTATGACAATGTTATCTTCAATTTCATGTGTTTATGAAAAGAATTATTCTGCGTGGAACACTAGAGACCGCCATTGAGCCACTTCAGTCGCCGGCTCAGGTGGACGTGATTCGTGAGTAAATCAGACTCCCATGCTGATTTTTCCTTACTAAGTAAGCTCACACACGTTGAGATTTCAGTAAATAAGCTTATTTTTCACTCGCTGATCATAAGCCAAATGTGAGGGAGATTGAGTAGTGTGCGTGCTGCGAGATAGTATAAGCAGCGGCGGGCTTGTCGCACATGACCTCCAATTACCTGCTGTGGAAAACGCAAGCCGCTGGCTCCAACCTGTCGATTTGTGTGTCATCACGCCCTATTAGCGCTTATTTATAATGGTCTTAGTGTAGTAGCCACACAAAAATCACCACCAACTGGAATGTGGTTAGCTGGTAAAAAAAAAATCCATTGTCTTTTTGTTGGTCCAAGATAAAAACCCATTCTGATTCTGATGATGATGATACCCATCTGTGTATTTGGCCATCTGAGACAGACGTAGTCTGGGATTCCTCGTGGTACATATTTATGTAATTAGTGTCGTATGCCGGTAATAATAATTAATATGATGATGACATTGATAGTTGTTATTGTGGTTTGTCATTTACGTCCTCTATAGGGGTAGGTTATCCAACCAGATCGGACGATGACTGTCAATTGTAGCTTCTGACGCTGGGAACCCTTGGAGAACTGGTCGGTCAGCAAGGAAGTGCAGCGTTCCATCAGCTGCTGGCTGGAGCAAGTAGGCTCCAGCTGCGAGCAACTCGCACGGACTGCTTTCACGTCACCCCGCCCGTCTGCCGTCTCCTCCCTGCAACCCTACAGCGACCATGCCTTTTGAGCGACTTTGAAGTAAAGAGAGAAAGAGGAAGAGCGAGAGAGCGGTGGTGGGGGGGGGGGGGGGGGGGGGGGACTTCAACATCACTTACCTGCTCGAGCGAAAACGGAGGAGGACGCTCAAGTACGCGCGCGTCCACGCGCATCAACTGAGTAGCAAGACAATAAAAGGCAAGAACAAATCCAATTTTGAGTTTTTCATAAGGATACTAATCGAAAAGAAAACACCGTTTAAAAAATAATAATTAAGCAGCAGCTATGCATCTGAACAGAGAAGAAAACAGCAAAGGTGAGCAGATACCATACCAATTAATATCTGGAAGTCATGCACTGTCTCCTTTTAGTTAAACGCTCTCGCGTTGGTTCCAAAACGCCCTTGAATATGATTTGTTGAAGTAATGTTGCTGGGGGTCATTGCCACACATTGGGTGATATTGCCTATTTTTCACTGTCACTCTGACCATATCAGTATGGTCAATTTATAAACCATCTGTTGACAATGATATTAGTTCACATATTGCACACCGATGGCATGAACTCCGTTGTTTTAGTCTACACTTGTACACTTGTTTTGCTCGCAGCCAACATTCGAGTGCTTTTGGTGAACTGAGTTGCCACATTTACAAGGTCATTTATATTCCTCTTATGCCAACGGACATCCGTGTCTGCCAGAGGTAGTGTGTTTGAGTGTGTGATATAATGTACACAGTGTGCGCGTGTTACGCCTCGCCGCGCGCCATGCTCGGTGTCCCCAGCGCGCGTGGTGGAATCTTGACTGAAGTGTTCAGAGGACGAACATGAGGGTTAGACGTCCATTTATGAAATATGCCACATGTGCGTCGGTCGAGGGCGTGATGGGCAGTAGAATACACTACAATACGCCCATCTCTCGCCTCTAAACGTCGACACAGTTGGCTGGTCTTGACACTTAACATCGTGTTCGAATGGAGACTGATCAGCATGTCAGAATATTCATCACCCAAAGGCATCCTTGCAAAATACACTTCAACAAATACAGAAGATGATCTTTATGTATCCATGTATCTGTTGTTTGTTTTTAATAGAAATGCAGACAGATTCCTTGAAAATGCATTATTCTAATTCAGTTAAATTATTTTCCTCTCCTCATCTCAAGATCTCTTCAGCATGTCCTAAAAAATATTTTGGTCTACAACTAGAAGTAGATGTTTAGGTTCCAAATAGCTCTGTGTTTAAACATCTCCTACCTGTTACAAATCCAAAGTAAGAAAATGTACAGACAGAGGGCTGTAGAACACACTTACTATCATCCCATAACACCACTGACACATTTAGAATATAAGATGAGAGGATATATTTTGTACTTTACCCTTGCTTTTGATTTAACTAAACTTTCCTGACTCTCCTGGGCCACCACCCTCTTTTTGTATGCGACAGACAACCATATCACAAAACATGCCATCGTGTTGGCACTCCTTGCTAATTGTCAGGTGTCAGATAGAATAATTAGTGATATTTATAGTGATGGCTATGATGGTGATAGACTAGGAACTTCAGTAGAGCTGAATCTGGAGAAGTCGGTCTCAAGCAGCACCTGATCAGAATGCATGCTACTTTGGAGATTCCGACCCTAGCTAATCTGCGCCTCAGGCTGGGATCAAACCACATCTGAGACTCAACTTAAACTCATTAAATAACAGCTTTAACAACTGGCAAGTAGGCAGGGAGGAACCATGTCCAACCTCTACCAGAGGTTTTCCAAAGATTAACCTATGTTATAGAGTTTAAATTGTAGAGCAGTGTTATTCTTTAGAGAGGGTGTTGACTCCCTCTGTGCTGATTGTTTTCTTAGGGCTATGTATCAGTGAGGACGCCACCTGCTGGAAGGCTGTAGATTTCAGAGGTATTGATTTGCAAATTTGATGGAATGTCATGTCATAATTTTACAAAATTATGTGATATTATGTCTATTTTATACTATCTGTGAGCTTTTGGTCTGATGCTATAACAGAGAGACAAACAAACATACAATGTCCAGAAGTATGGTCTGAGATTTTAGTTCACCAAATCAGATAGGCCGACAGTAAAATATTTAGAATACTATGCTGTGCAATTATTTTATTGATCACTTAAAAAAAAATATATGTATAATTGTTTACACAAACTTTGTTAACAGAAGCAAGAGATATACCTTTTATTTACAAATTATTAATTCAGACTGTAAGGCTGGGTGTCACCTGCCCCTCACCTCTCAAATGCTAAAATATGGAGTTGCTGGACGGAGTCTCTGCTTGATGGGTCTCACAGCTCATTGTGTAACTTACTGTTGCATTGCTAGTCATATGTTGATAAATAAGGGTTAAGATGTGGTCTGATTGGTTATTCTACAGAAAACTGTTGGGTATAAAGGGGATTGTGAAGCATTGTTCTTTATATTCTTGATCTCCTGAGGGCTTCTCCTCATGGCTGGCTTCTCGTACTCCTTCTCCTTGCTCACCGCATAATCTTTCTCTCTGATTTACAATAATCAAGGTAGAGTAGGTAAGAGTTTAAACCTTCATTTTGTAACATGTTTGCCTTGATTTGATTAATTGACATTAATCAAATTGGCATGTTATTAAATAGCTATTTAATTTAACTTGTTTAGACTATTCTTCCTCAGATTTTACCCATAGAGTCAAATAACTGCAATTCCAGCATATTTGGTTAATGTACACTTTTCAGTTTACCCCTCTTCCTTTCAACTTAGGTGAATAGTTTTGTTTAGCCAATATTAAACCCCCTACAAGACCTTTTTTGAAGGGCCGTCTGATTACAGTAAGTGACTGAGCTCTTAGTGAGTTAGTTCATTATCTCTACACCAGCACCAGGGAGCCCAGGGGTGAAATCTCAGGTTAGTCTCAGTACTGCGCTACAGCCTGGATGGGTCAGATTCAGGCCAGATGAAATACTCATGTCATAACTATCGTACCTACGGATGTATCATTGGACTCACTACTACTCTCTGTGACATACAGTACTTGGTCTTACTGTACTTGCTGACCTTTAGCGACCTTTGTGTGATCCATGGGGTTGTGAAGTGAATCTGTGATGGCCTTGCCAACCCAGTCATGACGGCCTGGCTCCTGGAACTCTCTAGTGTCTGTATAGTGCCCTTGTCTGCTAGGTGCCTGATCAGTGATATGAGATTGTGGGTGAGATGGGCTCGCCTCAACCCTGCCCGGCTGGATGTGTGTTCAGTGATCAGGGATTGTGCCATGGCATCACTCTGCTTCTATCATCCGTTTGTTGGATAAGAGATGGGATGGGAGATTGCAACGGCGGCTGTGAGTCTGACAGGGACTGACGCATAGCAGGAACTGGGATGGTGGGAGGAGGGGAGGTAGAAGGATCTGGAGTGAAACAGTGGATGGGAGAAGTGAGGAACAAGAAAAGGAAGAGAAAAGAGGATGGGGTAAAAAACTTTGATGGAGGGAAAAATACTTTGATGGAGGATATTATGAGTAAGAGAAGGGGACAGGGGAGGAAACGGTGCAAATAAGAGATGAATGCATCCAGGTTCAAGTGTATTGTGGAACAGAAACTGTTCTCTGTTCCTTCCCTGCAGTTTTTTACTCTCGGAAGTAATTGCTTATTAATACCAGTCTCTAGATCCATTGTCAAATGTCTTGTTAATATTATATTACTAAAGGAGAAGCATAATGGGCTGCAATCATCTGGCTTATCATTGCTTTATTTGAAAATGAGCAAGAGGGAGAAACAGGACAGAGGTAGGCGGAGAGCAACTATTCGTTAGGTGCTGGATGAAATTAGCCTGGTCCTAACCAGACATTGCATTTGTACAGAGAGTCTGGCCTCGCTCCATTGACAAGCGTTGACTTCCTTGTAGGCGGGTACTCTGTTGAAGTTTAAAACTATTGGATCTGCCCAGAGCCACTCTGATCTGCCATAACCAATCGCTAGCGTTCTCCTTAGCCAATTCCTTCACCACTACTGTAACAGAGCTAGCTGCCGTAGCTGGAAAATCAAACTGTTCCCGAACCCCTTGGGGAGGAGGGCCACAACATCATGGCCACCAACAAAACTCAGCAAAACTTTTTCTTGCTCCGGCTTTAGCTGTTGGATATTCGGCAGCGTTGCCACAACGGACCGCATGGCTTTGCTCGCATCTTTCTCCGCCGCCATTACGGAACTACAACACAAACTAGCGCACAACATCAACGTCATCGTTCTCAGCCACTCCCTCTGTTCGCTGATTCGCCGGTAGAAAATCAACCTGAAAAATCTGACTTACGTACCTCATGGCCAGACCTATGTACAGAAGCAAAAATAAAATTGAGCGGAAGTACGTAGGAGGGCAGAGCCAGGCTAGGATGAAATAACCATCTAAAATGAATGTATTTTCATCCGTCAGTGACTCTGGGGTGAGATGTGAGGAAGGCTGTAAGACATTCTGTCTCAAGGAAGAAGCTTGACTGTGAGTCTGGCCCAAAGGAGCACTGCTGAAGAAACAGAGAGACAAAGAGATAGAAAGACAGCATATAGGGCATTTTGTTTGTGTTTCTCCTGGATGTGCATAGGAGCTGTCAGGGTCATGGGATGGAGTCCTACAGTGCCCCAGTAAGATGCCACATTGATTAACCAAGATGGAGAATGACATGGGACAGAAGGAATCAAGGACATTGAGGTTAAGAAAGTGTAAAGATGAGGTGTGTACATGTCATACAGGCAGGGGTGAAAGTAGTTTTTACTTCTTGGTGGTACTATGATACAGGTTTAATGCGCGCGGTGTAATGCGCGCGCCGAAAATTTCACTTAGCCTAATTATTTATTATTTATTTATTTGTTTATTTACTGTATTATAGTCTACTTATCAAGCATTCACTAGGACTTCTTATCACTCTAGTATCACTCTTTAACCCACCTGTATCTGTTTTTGATTATGAATAAATTGCAAACACTTAATTTCAACATTTATTTATTTATTTTTTAGCTGAATAGTTAGAACAGAACAGTGGAACAGAACAGAAAAGGTAAAACCTTTTCTGTTCTGTTCCACTGTTCTGTTCAAGCCTCTTTGGAATTTATTTTAAGTTTAACACTTAAAATAAATTCCAAAGAGGCTTGAAGTAGCTGTCCTCATCTGCTTGACGATGACGACGAGCCATGCCTTGGGTTGAATGAGCAGCTCTCCTTCCTTTGCCAAGCCAAGTCTTCACATAAGGAAGGGCATCCCACTCCTTACATGGAGGACCCACTGTGTTTATGAAGAGGAGGTTTGCTGCATTTTTTGTTGTTAGTTTGTTTCTGTAATCTGTTATAATGGTGTTCATTGTGCTGAACCCCCTCTCACAGTCTGCATTACTTGCCGACAGTGTGTCCACAGCAATGAGCAATTTCCTCAACCTGTTGGGAACGCTTCTTCCTCCACTTGCCTTGAATTCAATGAACCCAAGGTGTGCCTCCTTTTCGTTCAGGTGAAAAGCATTACACAGATCCCTTACCTCTTCTTCGCCATACCGAGGGTTGTCATGGTCCCAGTTGTCAGGATTAAGAACCTCCATTTTACCGATGAGGCTATTGTAGGCCTCTTTTCTAGTGGCTTTGACACTGGCATGTGCCCTGTTTGCTGTGGTGGTGAAGAGTCTGTCTTTCATACTCTCTGCTACTGCTTTGATGAACTTCACAGAGTCAATGATGGGGGACTTGCCAACACCTAACTTTTCTCCCTTGAATTCCATAATTTCTTCTGCCTTGCTTGCTTCAACAACATGTTGGCCTGAGTGTGTACTTTGGCTCTCGATACGTTTCACATACAGTGACATGATGTCATGGGCCTTCTGAAGTGTGGTCTTCCTGTCCTGAAGAATTTCTGACAAGTTCTTCAGTTCAATGAGAACATCTAACATCAGTGCAAGACTTGTCAGGAAATTAACAGAGCACAATTTTGTAAGCAGCCCCTTGAATTTGGCCCTCTCTCTGCCATCCCTGGAAGTGTCCTCTGATGCCTCCCGGAAATGTTGTGCCAAGGCTGGATAAGACTGCCATACAGCTGTGACTGCCCTACATGAAGAAGCGACCCAGCGGACACTGAACACTCTCCCAATCCTGTTGAGGGTGATGTGCAGGTTGTGAGCACATTCACTCAGCTGTCGCACATTTTTTGGTGACTGGCTATATAAAGAATACAGGGTGTCAAGGAATGCCTGAAAGTCTTTTGTTCCCCCTGTTGAGTCCAGTGCCTGGTCCACAGCAAGCTCCAGTCTGTGATTAAGGCAGTGCCACAGCATGATTCCTGGGAAGTCATCCTGGAGCAGCTTCCCCACACCTGACTTCACACCTAACATTACATTGGCCCCATCACTGCAAAACCCTATGAAGACTTCCTGCAGCAACTCAGTAGTGAAGCTATTCTTGAACAGGCAAGTCATTATCTTGTCTTTGATATGGGCAGCAGACAGACTATCCAGCTCAATCAGGTCCAAAGGAAAGGCAACGGGGTCCATGTTTCCATCAACACTGGTCTTCAAAAACACAATTAGTGTTGATTTGTGTCCAGAACTGGTTGACTCATCTGCTAGTATTGTGATCTTGCATCTATTTTCTATTGTCTTTTTCAGAAGTGCAGTTTTCATTTGTGAAGACACATGATCAATTATATCAACACAGACAGTCTTACTGTGCAAAACACGGCCTAGATCAGAAGCATTGGCTTGCTGCAGGTCAATTAGGCTCTCGAAGTCTGTGAAAGGTTTGCTTTCTTTGGCCACATAATAAGCTGTCCTAAATACTCTTGCAGTGGTCTCATATGTAGCCTCCTCACTGGCGACATTCATGCTCAAAAGTATGTTTTTTTTTGCAGTTAGTTGAATTTTAATCGCTTCATTATGTGCTGCAGACTGTCTATGTTCAAAAATCTTTTTTCGCAGTGATGAAAGTTGAACATCCCTTGATGTACCAAATGGGGCTATCTTTCCTTTAGCCCACTGATTAGCAATATTGACACCACTGGATGCCATGACACCGAGATCTTTCACTTCTTGGCATGGGGTACAGCCAAGCATTCCTGATTTAGCATACAACCATTCATTTTTTTCCTTGAACTGCTTGTACTGTTCTTTTTTCCATACTGAGGGGTAAGCAGTAGGCCTAACATCATCATTATCACATGGTCCTGCTGTACTTGTTCCTGAAGATCCTTCAGTTATTTCATTCTCCTGACTTTGTGACTCCTGGGTTTGAACTTCCTCTAAATCGTCTTCTGAATCATCTTCATCTTGAATTACCATTCTGCTAACTTTACCTGGGTTTTCTGTTTCATTGCTATGGACTTTTCTTTTAAACATATCATACATTTTTCTCTGCATTTTCTTTGTTCCACTTGTCATCTATCCTCTCTTGAATCGCTTTCGAAGCGTTGTGCGTCCGTCTGCTAAAACATGTTGGCGCAATTACTGTAGGCTACTGTGCGCGCTATTCGGTTGTTAAGTCTGACGTCACACGTGACATTTAGCCTCTTCTGGGTCCAAGCGCTCCGCTCGTCCAGATCTAATAACAATGGCGGAACCTGTTAATTTATTTACGATCACGTCCTACTTTAGTGATGCACCCTTGCTCACACAGTTTGTTGTTGCATTTTATTCTTAACCAGTCGTTGTCTTGGGGCCCCAAGCCAGCTCGGCGCCCCAAGCAATTGCTTGTTTTGCTTGCCTTGTCGTGACAGGCCTCTGCGTGTGTCGTAATTTAAAAGAAATTTCTTACCGGTACGGCTTACCGGCAAGAAATTTCTTACCGGTACGGCGTACCGGCCAGTACCGGCTTACTTTCACCCCTGCATACAGGTCATGTGTGTTTGTTTGAGTGAGAGAGAAATATAATGTGATATTTTCAATGAGGGTTTGAACGTCTACAGGAAAGAAGTACCGGTAAGTGTGTATGTGACAGAGAACAAGGTGGTGTATGAGTGGGAGCATTAGGCATTCGTATGCTTACGTGTGTGTTTATGCTGTTGCATAACATATCTCATAAAATGTTGTTTCTGATATACAGTATGCACGAACATACTTAAGTCATCCTTTCTACTCTCCTCTCTTCTGCTCACCTCTCTTCTCCTCTCTTTTCCTCTCTGTTCAGCGGTTAGGGAATCGGGCTATTAATCAGGTTGCCGGTTCGATTCCTGGCCGTGCAAAATGACGTTGTGTCCTTGGGCAAGGCACTTCACCATACTTGCCTCAGGGGAAATGTCCCTGTACACACTGTAAGTCGCTCTGGATAAGCCTTTAACCTTTAAGGAATTTGTGGCTTGAATGTGAGGTACTCTGGAAATGGTATTACCAGTCATGTCCAGCTTTAAGGATAAACTGATCATTATACATATTTAATAAGGCATAGATAGTTACTGTTATAAAATGTTAAATATACTTAATGTTTTACAATGATGAACAAACTATTAACTAGCTTTACAAATTCATATTGTGCTGTTATTACAATGGGTTCCCGAAAAAATCCATAAAAAGAAGTGAGAAATAGAGAGATCTGAAGGCATAAAAAGGGAATGAAGGGCAACTGAGGATGGGGAATAGGGGGATGTCGAGGGGCAGATGCAGGATGAGGAGAAGCTTCAAGATAGGGGTGGTGAGAAAGAGAAGAGGGAGAGAGGGACAAAGAAGAGTTAGGTGGGAGGGTGGCCTAAATGAGAGTTGAGTCTTCTACCTCCTAGATTCTCTTTCATCTCCAAGTGTTTGAAGGCATAGCACTTACTGAGACACCCTTGGGTCTGTCTGCCAGTCTCAGTGTGTGTGTGTGTGTGTGTGTGTGTATGAGAGTTTGTTTGAGAGTGTGCATGTGTGTACGTAGAGAGAGTGAGAGACAGGATTTTTTTTTCTGGCTGACTTGCTTTGGCAGAAAGACGGCATCTGAGGGTAGATCAGTTTCCCATCTGCTCCTCTCTGTCTTTGTGTCTGTTCTTAGAAATAACCTGCTGTCTATCCCTCCCTATCTCTCCGAACACTCACTCCTCACATCTGCCAATCCTACGCTCCTTGGTTATCTCTACTCTTTTTTCTTCATTATCAAATTAAAAAAAAACATTGTAAAAAAACAGGAACAATCTGGCAGCTGGGACGCCAGATTAAACCCATTAAATTACTGTGTTTTTTATGAACATTAATTAACCGTTAAATAATTTTAATTTTCCTGTACCAAATTTACAAGATATATCTGTGAAATTACATTACAGGCTGTTCTTTTCCGGTAAATATGACTTTTATTAATTGAACTTCTCTGTAAAAAAACAGCATTTCTAATTTTAAATGTGTACTATTATCCTGAATAAACCAAATTTGCGGGGGGAAAAACGATGTCCCTGTACTTTCTGTAAGTCGCTCTGGATAAGAGCGTCTGCTAAATGTAAATGTAAGCTTAAACCTTTACCTGTAGCTTTTCAGCTTGCCGCGGGGCATTCTGGGTAACAGTAGCATTGCCGCTACACAACTATCTAATCAACTTTTCTTTGTCCTACTCTGGAGTCTTTACATTTATTCATTTAGCAGACGCTTTTATCCAAAGCGACTTCCAAGAGAGAGCTTTACTAAAAGTGCATTGGTCAATGATCATAAACAACGTGATAGCCCCAAAAAGGCTTTTGCAGGCTATTGTAGTCTTTGATATTGACTGGTGCATGCTGGGATTGCATGACGTCAACTACCCAAGCTCAGTTCACAATTCAAGGTTCCTATGTCTAAACCAAAGAAGTTATTAAGAAGTTATTTGTTCGTGGGATGAAAGTAAATATCTGCAAAATAACTGTTAAAATAGCTTGTTTTGATAAAGTAAAATGATCTGTTTTAACAGAACATTTTGGTGAAAATGTTATTAATATTTGTAAAAAAACAATATAAGTAACAATATTTAGCAGTAATTTTAATGTAAATATATACATTTACATACTATAGATACTATAGATTCCCTGTCATTCAGAAATACAGAAAAAAACACATAATTTACAGAAAAAGTACTGTAATTTAATCTTTTTTTTTCTTCTGTTATTAACCTATTAATCAAATAAATCAATGTTTATCAGTGCATTACATGTTTATATTGGGGTCAGTAATGTTTATGTATTAATTATCTATACATTATGAAAACTAATTCTCCCTAAATCTTTACAAGTGATTCATATTATGTAGCCTAGTTATTATGAATAACATAATTGCTCCCTACGTCCTTCTATTGCTCTCGCTGTGCTCTTAGGGGAATATGTATGTTTTTCCTCGTCTCTCAGCCCACCACACACTCAAATACTCAACTTAATTACAGAGAGAGGCAGAGAAATGGAGGGAAAGAAAGAGGACATGTAGCGTCTTCAGGGGTTGAGTATCAAAGAGGAATGGTGACAGGGATAGAAGGGGCTGGTGGAGGACTGGTAGGATTGGGTAAGGGTAGAAAAAGGGAAGGTGAGAGAGGAGGGTGAGAGCAGGAGAGGAGAAATGGGCCAGGCTAGATCTGAAAGGTGGTGAGAGACAAAAGACTAGAGCCTGTAGGTTCTGACTAAGCTCACTAGTGGGTTTGCTGAGGAACCAAAAGTAGAGAGGGAGACAGAGGGACAGTGAGGGAGAAAGAAAGGAAAACAGGCACTGGAGGCAAGAGCTGGAGAGGGGGAGGGAGAGAAAGGGGAGAAAGAGGAGAGAGGGATAGTGCTGGGAGCAGGAGAAGGAGCCAGCTGTGTTTACTTCTAAGTAAATACTCTGAATAATTTAGTGGAGCCTTAAGTGGCCATGTGGGCTCTGCCCAAGTTCTAATGGACAGGCAGGGGGACACACCCACACACACACTTTTCGGGGAACCACGCATTGACACGCTGTCAAGGAGATGGACCTACAAACTGTCGTGGAAGTTTTTGAGAGAATCAATCGTTTAAGCTGAAGTCGGGTGAAGTACAGAGTTAATGTTTATTTGACGTAGATTTGAACATAATAACGTTATCAACATAACATCATCGACACACAAACATAAGACAATAACACAAAGACAATTCTATACAGCTCCATCTAGCATTCTAAAATGGAACCGGGAGAATCCAGCCCACCAGCACTACCCAGCTGATGGCCCTGAACCCCCCAGAACATTCTTCAACAGACCATTTTATAGATACGACAGTTCTCAAAAGCCATTGGTCCATCCTACAGACATGCAGCTATACCAAATCTCTTCTGTCATTGGTTAAATCCTTAGAACAATACAGTTGAATCCACATTGTCTTCAGACCAACTGTCTCTTCCCCCCAGGTGAGAACTCTCTCAGGTCACCCAGACTTCCCGTCTCTTAGACTTCACGTCTCCTAGCTAGGTGTTTAATCAACATACATTGTATCAAGCTTCTTAACCAACTGTAAACTTATCCTAAAACACATTCATTGTACATAGGCCCAAAATTTCTTTCACATTCCCACACTTTTTCTTTTTGTACAATTAATGTCAACCAACAGTAGTAAACAGTTCTTTAAAAACAAAAAAAATCTAGCTTCAATACAATTCCTAATCAGGATACAAAATGTCATAGTGTAGTAGTCGTCTCTTGTTGCGTGTGCGCATGTGTTAGGCAATTACCCTTCCGTTGTATCAATTTTGAAACTGCAATTCCTTCGCTTGCACATACCCGCCACCGTCGCTGCTGATTCTGTCTGTAAACTGTGACAAATGCCGTTGCCATTCTTCCTGTCTTTCAGGACACTCACGAAACCACAGCCTTGATCTTTCCGATCCAAGCGCTGTCTTTCTGGCAATTTTTGCAGACATTATTCAACAGACGGCGGACTAGCACATTCGGAAGAAAAAATTATGTGTATTTTTATGGATTAGTTCTTTTCTTATCTTATACTCCTCGTTGTTTCAAACAAACATTTAACACAAAAGACAAACTTATACAATTTCCTCACTTTTTCTTTAACTTCTCTTTCCTCACATAAAAGAGAAGTCGGGATTCAAATTCTACATGGAAAACACCACATCAGATTCGCCGTTTACACATCCATCCAAATCCTGGTCGGCAATCTGCAACTCGCCCATTTGGTTAGGATTTATTAACAAATGTTTGCCATGCATTTGTCTACCACCAGACTTAGAATTAATCATAACACACACATCTCAGTAGCAATAAACTCATGCAGAACTCGTAACCCCTAATGGGACTCAAGATCCTTTGTACGACTTCAACGCAACGGGCCTCGAACCCTTTAACATGTATTAGTATACTTAGTAATTACATGACTTCAATAGATAGCTCATACAATTCCAAAATATCGCAATAACATGTATTTGTGAGAAAGAAAAAAAATTCGGTAACTAGATATGACAATTTCAACCAATCCATTTACAGATCAGGATCCACTGTGAGTTTCGAGAACATTCCACATTACCCATACACTCATCCACACACCCATGGATGGACAACCATATGCACTATGCATATGACAACTGGCGCAGCAACAAATAAACTGGCCATCTGCATCTTTGAACTACACAAAGACTAAACACAGACCACAACTGCATCTTTGAACTACTCAAAGACTAAACACAGAGGATTTACAGTAGGAATGTAGCAATATCACAGATAGAATTGCACATCTATTTATCGGACTAAAATTGTACCATTCAAACAAAACCCCATCAAATTCAACAATAACTTTAACCTCACCATAACTTCGCTCAAAGTAATCGATCTCAGTAACTCACCACTTTCCCCTGTTCAAAATGCTGCATCGAATCACCTGACCCTGAGGAAGAATCCCGTTCTTGCCACTCACGAGTCCAGGTCGGATCTCAATGAACATCCTAGTGCCCCCTCCAAAACTGTCGTGGAAGTTTTTGAGAGAATCAATCGTTTAAGCTGAAGTCGGGTGAAGTACAGAGTTAATGTTTATTTGACGTAGATTTGAACATAATAACGTTATCAACATAACATCATCGACACACAAACATAAGACAATAACACGAAGACAATTCTATACAGCTCCATCCAGCATTCTAGAATGGAACCGGGAGAATCCAGCCCACCAGCACTACCCAGCTGATGGCCCTGAACCCCCCCAGAACATTCTTCAACAGACCATTTTATAGATACGACAGTTCTCAAAAGCCATTGGTCCATCCTACAGACATGCAGCTATACCAAATCTCTTCTGTCATTGGTTAAATCCTTAGAACAATACAGTTGAATCCACATTGTCTTCAGACCAACTGTCTCTTCCCCCCAGGTGAGAACTCTCTCAGGTCACCCAGACTTCCCGTCTCTTAGACTTCACGTCTCCTAGCTAGGTGTCATACAACTACAGGTGGCATCTCTACCAAATGGAGTTTAATCAACATACATTGTATCAAGCTTCTTAACCAACTGTAAACTTATCCTAAAACACATTCATTGTACATAGGCCCAAAATTTCTTTCACAATACATAGGCCAGCCAGGGGTATCAGAAAGAACACAGATGGAAGACTTGAAACAGCCATAAGGACAGCATGAGGAGAAACAGAAACAGTGTTTGACACACATACATACAGGCCCAGTTTAAATAGACAGTGTTAACACTAGAACGGCCTCAATGGTCATTCAATGTGCAATAACTTTGTTGAATCCTGCTGGAATCTGACTTTTTCTAAAATTGTTTGTATTTCATTGAAAACTTTTAATATATAAATTACTCAAAAGGCAAAGAAAATATGATCACTTTTACCGGCCATACAGTCATATTGACCGCACAGGACTTTTGTTGTAAATCTTTCCGCAGTTGATGGTTGCTTAGCAATTATCATTGTCGCTGTCAAAGAAACATCGCTAGCGGTTTCGAGTGCTAAAGCTATTTTGCTTACAAATACAAATTGCAGAGCATATGTCTTTGCATGTCTTCACCAGTAGCTAAAGAAATGTGTCCCACAGAGTGAGCGATTGAGAGAGAGGCCAACAGGCCAACAACCTCTCAGACCTAGCGTCTAATGTTTTTAGAACCGGTAAGCATTGTAACACATTAAGAAACCTTAGTACTTGGTATGACCCTTTCTATTCATTGAGTCTCTCTCCCACTGCTTATCGTACACAGTTACAGTCCCTGCTCCTCGTACACTGGAAAAAAAAAACAGGAACAATCTGGCAGCTGGGACGCCAGATTAAACCCATTAAATTACAGTAAAAAACATTTTTTTCATTAACATTAATTAACCGGAAAATAATTGTAATTTTCCTGTACCAAATGTACAAGATATATCTGTAATATTACATTACAGGCTGTTCTTTGCCGGTAAATATGACTTTTATTAATGGAATTTCTCTGTAAAAAAAACTGCATTTTCAATATTATATAAAGCCAAAACAAGATATAACGATTTAACATGCAATTACATTTTTGTGTTATCCTTTCGCATTACACACATTTAGTCAATGTTCTTAAACTCAACTTGGAAAGTAAAACAAATTTATTTGTATAGCCCTTTTTACACGCAAGCATGTCACAGAGGGCTTCACATACGCCCATAGAACTGCCCCTCAACCAACCTAAACCCTCAAGGAAGACAAGGAAAAACTCCCAGAAAAATTCTCAACAGGAGAAAAAATGGAAGAAACCTTGGGAGGAGCAATTCAGAGAGGGATCCCCTCCTCCAGAGACGGTTGGTGAGAGAGAGGAGCAGAACACAGGCTAAACATAGTCATACAGTGTCGATGGGTTTTGAAACACCAAAATCCATTGTTCAACTTTATAGATGTAGGACAGGACCGGGAGACTCGCGACCAGGTCCAGCGTTGGCCGACCGACGACCAGGCAGGTGCTGACAACTCAAACCCCCCACACCACAAGGGATGTGTGTGGGGGGGGACAGAGAGAGGAGAGCAGGGATTAGAGAATGCCAGGAGCAGCTAACAGTTACAGTCATAATAGAATGAGATCCCCACCGGTCAAGTGTGGACTGGTGCAGCAATTTAACAGAGCAAAAAAGGGGTATTTGATGCAGCCCCACACACCAAGACAGCGACAGCCCCCCTCGGTTGGAACATGAAATCTGTTCCAGGGGAAGAGAACTCTAAAATAAGTTATACTTATAGAATAAGGATGGAAACAACCCGTCCCCCGTTGCCTCCAACGTATATAGGGAGTCAGGTGGCTGAGCGGTGAGGGAATCGGGCTAGTAATCCGAAGGTTGCCAGTTCGATTCCCGGTCATGCCAACTGACGTTGTGTCCTTGGGCAAGGCACTTCACCCTACTTGCCTCGGGGGAATGTCCCTGTACTTACTGTAAGTCGCTCTGGATAAGAGCGTCTGCTAAATGTATATGTCCACTTTTGTATTTCCATCGTAAGTTTGGTCTTTAATTTCATTTGGAAGTGGTATTAAAAGGTCTTAAAGTCTTACATTTAACTTGTTTATACCTGTAGACACCCTGTGAAGCCCCCACCACCCACTCCAGAGACAGTTGGTGACAGAGAGGTGCAGACATTAAGTTAAACATGCCTTAAGAGTAGAGAAACAAATAGAGACTAAATGTGTAAATGGATGTTGAAACTCAGTTCTCTGAGTTGGTGCATGTCAGTTTAGGCAAAGGTAGCCTTTTAAACCTCTAGGTTTAAAACAAATTCATATTTGATTGGAACTCTCTCTTTTATACATTTATAGTTGGATTTGACATTTAACAGACATTTAATTCATTTAGCAAGTTGTTTAACTCAAACAACCATAACACAGTACATATGGTATACAAAGCTGCAGTCAGATTTGGCAAAATTGTTAGCTTGGATGTTATCTTTACATATAGATGGGGTCTTGATGATGATGCGCACGCAGCTTCAAGGCAGAAAGACGCCTTCTATTTCACTTTTACTGTACCTACACCTTTAATATTCCCGCCATCCCCCCCTTTCTGAATAAAGTTCGACTGATCTGATTTGTTGATTTCTGTTGCTATGAAAACCAGTTTAGCCAAGCTAACTAACATTGTTTTTAGCTAGCTTGCATTACCATTCAATTGCTAACAAAACATTAGTAAAAATAGCTTGCTAATCGGGCAGAACTTGTTAATGCAGGAGACTCTGAGACCTTACAGTGCGTTCACACTGCAGCAACGCGATGCGAGCGACAACATGTTTTCCATTCATTTTCTATGGAGCCAGGCGAATCGCTTGCGTGGTGCATTGTGGGTAGCGACGCGACGCGACCGAGTTGAGATTTTCTCAACTTTATGTAAATGAGGAGCGATTTTCACTAGCGATGGCCAATCGGAGTGTTTTCTTGTTTCTCGTAACATAGCAACCATGGTAAACATTTCTAGCTTTCTAGGTTTCAAGGTGGAGGAGAAACTAATCGTTTGTGTGGCTGCTTACCCAGTCCTGTACTATACATAGCTGTATTCGTACAGATGTTAATTTTTTTTAAACGATACATGGCGCAAGGTTGCCGAAGTTGTTGGTGCTTGTACTTTCAAATTCAGTCTAGTCACATTACGTAACTTCGTTCTGTGGTAACTAGCTAGCTAGCCCGGCTGGAACTCCCTACTGTATCGTATCGACAGATTAGCAGAGACTTCGAGTAATATAATAAAACGTTTTTTACGCATGTCAACGTGTATGTCTATTAAACAGTTTTGTATTTTGTATACAAGTTGTATTTTGATCGATGTTGCGAGTACGTAAACCCAAGTCTGCACACTTGGCCATGACAACTACAACAGTGACTTTAGAGAACTACATTCTACATTAATCTGTTTGAAACTCCCCCGAGCGTGGTGAACTGTGGGAAGGCGAGCGATGGCAAGCGATTCGCGTCGCTGGAGTGTGAACGCACTGTTAGCGTGCCACTAGCATCTCGTCATATCACGCAGTCGGAGCACAGCTAGATAATCAGCGTCAGCGCTCTTGGGTACCCAGCATGCAGTGCGGCATGTAAAAAAACAACAGCTACGCAATGGATTTCAGTTGTTGTGTTCATTCAGTTAGATGTTTGTAATTATATTGTTTGTTAGTTAATATAATCTAGTTGGTCACCCTGAGTGTGCATGCTGTGTAGTTTAATGGGAACAGAGAGTCGGCCATTTTACTATCACAGGCTATACTTGCAAGGAGCTGAACGTGGGCTGTGCCCCTAGACCAATTGCCTATGAGGCTAATCTTGATTCTGGATTGACTGAGATTCTGGAAAGAGATCTACTCAAGAAGAGAGTCAATATCTGTGGTTTTCAAGCCATCTTTGAGAAAGTTTGAAAATAATGTTGCGGTTAATATGTTTTGATTGTGGGAGGCAACTTTTGGACTACACCTAAATCTAATGCGGCCGCCGCATTTATGCTTTGGCGTGACTGCACTGGGAAAGAGGGAAACAGCATGGATGGGGAAAGTGTGTGGGCAGAGTAAGCAGTAGTAGTACATAACCTACACACGTCCTTTACTAAAGTGTATCCTCACTTTCATAAAGTTATTGTTGTAATCAAAGCTTTTAAAGAATGGATCTCTGCATGATGGGCCTGACCAGAGCACAGGTGGGCTGACAGAACACGCTTCAAAGTTGTCACTTTCATAAGGGTGGCATTTTTTTTTTTTTAACTTAAATTTTTATTGTTTTTTTTGCACATTTTACCAATATCAAACCACATATATGCAGAAATACATCCAGAATAAAGAATAGTCTCAAATAGAGCTTCATGTGCTTGGATTAACAATTCTTATACATACATACCCATATATTTAGGCCAAAAAGACATTGAAAGGAAACAAAAGACAAATCAAAAGCCACAACAAAAGCAAAAACAGGAAAGTAGAAGGCAATAAAAATAATAAATAGAAATAACAGTGACATGTAAGCGTTCTTCCTTACTTGAAATGCAACGTCGAGATCTGATTTCGAGCTTCCTAATCAGTGGTGTCATTAATTTTTCTTTTATATTCTACCCATTTTCCCCATCTTGTATCAAACTTCCCCTCCTGGACCCTCAATATGTACGTGAATCTTTCCATGTCGTATATTTCTTCAACTACACCAAGCCATTGCTTCTTTGTTGGTGGATCTGCTTTGTACCACGCTCTTGTTATTGTTTTCTTGCTGGCTGCCAGCAGAGCTTTTATCAGATATAGGTCCCCACCCTCAACGGTTTCCTGAACCAGATTCCCCAGATACAGCACCAGGCCGGTGTTAGGCATTTCATAACCAATTATCTCCTTTAATTCTTTCAAGACATCTTCCCAATAATGCTCTAACTTTTGGCACTTCCAAAATATATGTGTGTGGTTTGAAGGGTGGCATTTTAACCCTTTCAGTCCAAAATGTCTAAAAGTTGGTACGCATGCCTTATTGCCAATGGGGAACAAAGAAGTCTCAAGAACCCATAATGTCGGCAGCATGGATATTTCTCTACAGTGACAATTTGTGAAGAATTTCAAAAAATGACTTCAAATCAGCCATTGATCCAATTGTCTTGAAATGTTGTGTACATGTATGAAATACATGTCTGTGTCATGTCAATTTTGTAATGGTTTGCAATGTTGAGGAGGAACCCGCCATTGCTGCCTGCAGCTATATTTAGGGTTCCTCCGGAAGGAGGGAACCTATTGTTTTTGTTAGTATTTAGGGTTCCTCCGGTAGGTGGGAACCTATTGTTTTTGTTAGTATTCCTATTATTATTATATTTCTCCGTTAAATGGCTCAATAGCTCAAAAAGTCCTTGACCCGATTTTTTCAAATTTGGCCCAATGATACAACAGGTCACTAACTACTCCCAGACCACTAAAGGCCCATGTACGCCCATAGGTGGCGCTATAAGCCACGCTCAAAGTCTACGTGATTTCCCCAGCGCCCCATTATTCCAAAATGCCTGAAAATTGGTATACATGCCTTATTTCTCATGGGGAACAAAAAAGCCTCAAGAACCCATAAGGTCCGCCATGATAGATTTTGCTGTACTGTCCAAATTTGGTACAACCTTCAAAACCCTTCTCCTCATGAACCATAGCTAACAAAACATTAGTAAAAATAGCTTGCTAATCGAGCAGAACTTGTTAATGCAGGAGACTCAGAGACCTTAGCGCGTCACTAGCATCTCGTCATATCACGCAGTCGGCGCATAGCTAGATAATCAGCTGTCAGCGCTCTTGAGTACACAGCATGCAGTGCGGCATGTCATAAAACGCAAAGACTTGTGGAAAATAGTTCGGTTACAACGGCCATGCGAGGGATTTCAGTTGATGTGTTCGTTCAGTTAGATGTTTGTAATGTTATTGTTTGTTAATATAATCTTGTTGGTCACCCTGAGTGTGCATGTCGTGTAGTTTAATGGGAACAGAGAGTCGGCTACTTTACTATCAGAGGCTAAACTCACAAGGAGCTGGACGTGGGCTTTACCCTAGCCAGTTGCCTATGAGGCTGTTCTTGATTGTGGGTTGATTAAAATTTGGGAAAGAAATCTACTCAAGAAGAAAGTCAATATCTGTGGTTTTCAAGCCATCTTTGAGAAAGTTTGAAAACAATGTTTCGGTTGATATGTATTGATTGTGGGAGGTAATTTTTGGACTACATCTAAACCTCATGCGGCTGCTGCAGCATTTCTGCTTTGGCATGACCTGCGCTGGGACAGAGGGAAACATCATGGATGGGGATGGTGTGTAGGCAGATGTCTTTATATAGGGTGAAATGGAATGAGAAATGCAATACAAAATGTCTGAAAGGGGTGTATTTATGTAAGTGTCCATATTGCCTCAATATCTTTGTGTCAATAAATCAAATATAATTTTGACTGGTTTTTCAAACCTTATTGGCTTCAAGGTGACATCATTCTGATGTACCATGTGCAATTTTATGCAATTTTACCTTGAAATGTCAACCGTTTCTTAACCTTTGTCCTAAAGCTGACCAAAGCTCATACTGTGCCCTTTCTACTCATACAATCTCAACAGTTGGTGTGTAGCAGAGAGGATAGACAGACTGACTTGTGACCTTATGCTCATGAGTTCAAATCCCCATTCAGCCTATTGTTGTTGGCCAAACATGAAGTAGTTTTGCTCTCTTGTTGTCCAACTCTCCATCTTCAACAGTGTACATGTTTATAATATTTTGCCATTTTGCGGAGGAACCCGCATCGCTGCTTGCAGCTATATTTATTATTATTATTATTACACATCTGTCATGGGAGTCTATGGCAGCCCCAACCACATGGTCAGAAGTTGTGAAATTTGGCACACTCTTTGGGACCTGTCCCCTCATCAATTTCACCAAGTTTCATGTCTCCCATTCCAACCATCTAGCGCCACCAATGGGTCAAAGTTGAAGGTGTGTTTACACATGTTACTTTTGAACCATATGCCGCATTTTCCAAAATGAGGTATCGTTGGATTCCCTGGATCAAGACGAGTTCAACGCACTCTATGACATCATACCCAGTTATATAGATTCTCCCCCATTTTCAATGTAAATGAAAAGCGTTTTTTCGCTACTCCTACACTTCTTGTCGAATCTTCTTCAAAATTGCCACAGATGATTTTCAGACCAAGCGTCACAAAAGTTATCCCCTGGAGCTTTGATTTTCGCAACCGTTTGTTAGTTACAGCCAATCAAATTGATGTGGCTGAATTTATGTGGCCGCCATTTTGAATATAAAGTTTTTTCGCTACCTCTCCTATAAGGTTTCTCCAATCTACACCAAATTTGGCACAGATCATCTTCAGACCAAGCCTCACAAAAGACATCACATGTTTTTGGATTATCTAAACCTTTTGACTGGAACAGCCAATCAAAGTCGTCAACCAAGCCACCATAAAAGAAGTGAGGTCATATCTCAGCACCTCTTTACTGCATTGACACCAAATTTGGTATAGGGACTAGGGACCCTGTTCTAAAGAGGTCCAAAATAGGTCATGCCATTTCACCTCTAGGTGGTGCTGCAATAAGCAAATATTTGGCACCAATTATCTTCAGATCAAGCCTCGCAAACGTTTTCACATGGTTTTTGATTTTCAAAACTGTTTTTCCGGTAAAGCTGATCAAAGTCGGCGATGAAGCCGCCAAAACAGGAAGTGAGATCATATCTCAGGAAATATTTGCTGAATTGACATCAAACGTGGTACAGGTGCTCGGGACCCTGTTCCAAAGAGGTCCACAAAAGGTTGTGTCATCTAACCGCATGTTAACATGTGTCTGACACATGTTAACATGTGATACCAGCTGAATTGATGCGGCCGCCATTTTGAATGAATTAATAAAACTTTTTTTTCCCTACTCCTACAAAATGTATCCAATATTTACCAAATTTGGCACAGATTATCTTCAGACCACAATCAGCTTGACATGTCAAAATAGGACTGAATTACATCTGTTTAAACTTGAGCCAAATCTGACAACTGCTTGCCACACGAAAAACTGCTTATATTTTTACACAGTAACTGAACACAGTAATTTCCTGCACTGAGAATAGCTCACTAGGATAAGTTGGTGTCAAATCAAATCAAATCAAATGTATTTGTATAGCCCTTTTTACACGCAAGCATGTCACAGAGGGCTTAACATATGCCCATAGAACTGCCCCTCAACCAACCTAAACCCTCAAGGAAGCAATGCTTCTTATGTGGCAAGCGCAACATAAGAGGTTCGAATCCAGCCAAATCCAACAAGCCTGTCATGTCACAGGTTATCTGTTTACACTATCAAACCTCACCTCACTCTATCAAAATGATTTTTGATTTTCAAAAGCGTTTGTCCGGTACAGCCAATCGAAAACGGCAGCAGGGCCGCCAAACAGAAAGTTGAGACATCAGAATCAGAATTCGGTTTATTCGCCATGTATGTTATACAAACACAGAATTTACTGTGGCAGGGAGGTGCAAAACACTAAACATATACAGATCTTAAATTAAGTAAAAGTACAAAAGTTTAACTATTTCTAAGAACTAAACAATCTAAGAATACAACAATTTAAATGTAAAATAAAATATATATAAAAATAAGAATAACTAGAAAGGTACATTTCCTGAAGAAAATGTGTGTGTTTGCTGAAAGCAGTTGAAACGATTGTTTTGATGGCTTGAATAGTGAAGAAGGTTTTACAAAAAAATTAAAAGAGGTATGTGCTTTAAAAACAAAATGGTGAGAAAAAGTGTTAAAAGTATATCTGTCATTGTTATGCATTGCGATATTTTCTTACTATTGAAAATTGAGAAAAAACAGTGATGAAAAGAGTATCTTATTGACTTTCATACATTTTTAATCGTTAAAAGTAGTGGTGGGCATAGATCAATTTTTTTAATCTAGATTAATCTCACTGTAATCTTGGCTTTAATCTAGATTAAAATGGATCATTTAAATTCCACCGAAGGCATTCAGAATATGTGTGCTACCCAAATAATGACTAAAAGTAGCGTCACTGTGTCCAATCCCGACCGGTTTTTAGCTAACATTCTGATAAAATGCCACTTCAAATATTGATAAAAATAATCGTATCACGTTTTCATCTGATTTATTGATTTCACGTTAAGCTTTAACTTCTTACCTTTAGAGCTAAATATTGTTTAAAAATTTAGAGTTAGCTTAGCCTTTACTAGAGCCGGTCAAAAGACGCTGGCGCCGGTAAATTAGCCGTGCGCTACCCTTGTCCAAACCCGACCGCACTTCTAAACACTGGCCGCTGCTGTTTTTCTGGGGATATTAACTTGATCCAGGGTCACCAAACTGACAATCAATGCTGTCAACATATCCGGGGACGTAGTTATGTCCTCCACAATAAGATCACGCTTCAACATCTCCAAACTATGCGATAAAATCTCAATTTGACTGTATACCACCACCTGCTGGATGTTTTGTTGAACTCTTCTTAAAGTTTGCTAGCCCCCATCCCTTCCTCCCCTCGACTACAGATCACGTCACACATGATCGTGTATTTTCATTGGCAAGACAAAGTAGTGTTAAGCTAGCATTGAAATACACTCATATGCTAACCCATAGTAGCAGTACGATGACAACACAGACACACTTGTCAGAGTAAAGATCGTCGCCCAATCGTCGCCCGAGTGTCGCCGAGTGGTCTTTCGGCCAAAGTAACTTTCCTATATTAGACATGTAAATTATTCCTATTCCTAGACATGTAAACGTCCATATATGTTCATGAAATTTTACACGTAGATTGTTTGGTATGCCTAAAATAATACTACTTACACTTTGCTGGCGATAGCAAAAGAAAATGCTGGCAAAAAGACCGGAAACTGAGTGTCGAAACCCCGTTCGGGTTTGGACAATAGTAGTTTACAGCGGTCGGGATTGGACACAGTGACGTTAAATCTTTGAGAACGGGTTTCTCAAGCCAGGTGGCGCATTAGACAAGGGGCTCATCTCCTGTTTCCAAAATGCATCACAAACTGCTTGAGAAAGCTGTTCTATATAATTGGTGATGAAAATAAATTATGTTCAATAAGATGTACTTGTGTTTATTAGCTGTTTATTAGATTTGTTAGCTTGGCTGATAGAGCTGTGCTGACGGGCTTGCCTCGGTTGCACTCAAATAGTAGTTTGACGACGACTCTTCCCCTGCGCTACATCAGTGCTTGGCCCGGCATCTTCCGCATTAGCTAAGGGAAGCTTTGCGTTTAGGTGGTATTTGAGACTGGAAGAACTCCTACAGTAAACTAATTCCGCATAGCACAAGGTGCAAACAACCTTAGTCTTGTCGAGGTTTCCATTGGGAAGCTTCTTAAAAATACATTTTCCCTGAAGCAAACCAGGCGGCTTCATAGCTGCATCCATGTTAGCACGTTACGTTTGATGTGATAATTTCATACACAAGGCATACACATATGGAGGACCAAACCTGCCAAAATTAAAAATAAATAAATAAATGTATAAATAAATGTATTTATACATAAAAAAATGTAAATATATAAAAATAAATGTATGAAAACATCTTAATTACGTATTTATTTATTTACATGGCCATTTATTTCTGTATTTATTTATTTTTGTATTTATTTATTTCTGTGTACATTTATTTCTGTATTTATTTATTTCTGTGTACATTTATTTCTGTATTTCCTTGTCCTTAAGCTAATGAGGTAAGCTGTCAATCAATGTATGTCACGGTGTCACCTTAACCCCATTGGTTGATCGGTATCAGAGTGCGAAGATGGACTTTCCATGCCTGGGGTTGCTATGACTACCTTAGTAAACAAAAGACTGCACACACGCAATAGATAGCGAGATATGAGAGTTTTGGCTAGCTAACCTTGCTAAAAAAAGTGCTAGTCAAGATGTTTAACTTTTTCGCGTTGAGGCTCTGGATACCAATTTGTACCATTTAGCTGCCTGCAGAGTCATAAAGAGAAAGAGTTGCGTCAATTGCCTTTACGTTCATGGTACTGTACTGTACTGTAGGCTAGTTAGAACTAGAGCGAGCTAGCATCAGTTTCAAACACAGCAGCATCGTCGTTGAGGAACAGTTGTACTGTACTGTATGATGGAGTTGTGCCAAGGTAAGAATGTGGAAATTCTTGGCCCATTTTCTGGCATCTAGTACATTTAACATTTCAGTATCTTAAAGTGCCGAGATTTGTTGATGCTAGCTAGACATGTAGAAGCCAGAACGTAGCAAAAACAATGTGCTACGAAGTGAGTGATGACCTGTTTATGTAATGATCAGTGTAGCTAGCTAATTTAGTGCACTATTTATATTTATTGAGAAACTAATGCCTACAAACAAGTTTGTGTGAGAGGAAAGCTGTATTTAATTATTAATCCGTAACTGTGGTCGCTTATTTGCACCATAGTCTGGGGGTTGGTACAGTAAGAAATTGGATGATATTATACAGTGTCAAGGAACCATCAAAGAACATAGTACAACATGGTTAATCTATTCATAAAGTGAATGTTTACTAAGCAAACTATGAGTTAGAGACCATTGTAACATTCAGTCCTCATGTGATTATCATTACAGCTTACTGTCTGTTTATGTGTGTGTGTCTATGGCCCTTGCAGTCTGGCATTGCTACTGATGTTGATGTGAGCTGAAAAGGAGGCCCAGTGCCTTGGAGGTGGATGTCAGACCACTGGACGAAGGAGCGCTGGATGGGAGACCACTAGTTGAAGGAGCGCTGGATGGGAGACCACTGGATGAGAGATTTCTGGATGAGGGAAAATGTGATGGAGTGGGCTGTCTTATATTTAAACCACAGTATTTTTGCCATTACTATGCTTTTAATTGTGGTCGTTATTGAGTTATATTGAGTTTGCTCCTGTTGACTTTAGCAAACCACCTCTTTCTCCTCTCACTATCAGCTGGGAAGCCGTAGCCTACATCACGACTCCCTATTTGGAGCATGCAATACATCCCCATGCATCACACCCAACCATTATGAAATCCAAGATGCTAGATGCAAGACCAAGACAGCGCAGTGTAGACAAAAGCGTTACCTTTATTGTGTCACCCTTTACACTCTTTTCATAGCAGAGACTAAAATAACGTGTACATATTTGAATAGTCATGTTGACTATCATGTAGATGTACTGTAGCCTTTCACAACCAAGTCCTTGAGGTTTAACCCTCGTGCTGCCTTCGGGTCACATGACCCAAAGGTTCATAATGAACCATCGTTGTGTTTACCCAATTTTACCCAATACAAAAACAAATTAAAATAATTTTCTTTTAACCTTTGCAATGTGGGGGGTCTGAGACAGCCTAGCTGTTAAAAGAAAATGCTTCACTTTGTCTTTGTATGCAGTAAATCTGTCGCAATACGACGGTGGGTCACAATGACTGATGGGTCAGAATGACCCGAAGATAACACAAGGGTTAATCATTGTGCACTACACATGCATAAAATGATACTATATAGTAGGGAAAGATTAAATAAAGATGCAGAACAAACTACTTGTTTCCAAGTTACATTTAATGACAACACATGAAGGGTATGAAGAGATTCTTAAAGAGATTCTTGAAGACATTCTTAAATTGGAATACAGCTCCTATTGCATCGGTTGATTTTCCAAATCCTGTTGATAATGACATGTGCAGCACGCTCCCTTACAAATGCACTGCTTGAACTATGAGTATCGGTGTACCTCAGTAAATTAGAATATTGTGGAAAAGTTTGTTTATTTTGATTAGTAAATTCAAAAGTTGAAACTCATATATTATACAGATGCATTACACACACAGTGAAATACTTCAAGCGTTCATTTTAATTTTGATGATTCTGACTTTCATCTAATGAAATCCCAAAATTCAGTATCTCAGAAAATTAGAATATTACACAAGACCAATAAACCTAAGGATTTTTAATACAGAAATGTCAGCCGACTGGAAAGTATGTTCATATAGGCATTCAATACTTGGTCTGGGTTCCTTTTGCATGAATAATTGCATCAATATGGCATGGAGGCGATCAGCCTGTGGCACTGCTGATGTGTTATGGAAGCCCAGGTTGCTTTGATAGCGGCCTTCAGCTCGTCTGCACTGTTGGGTCTGGTGTCTCTCATCTTCCTCTTGACAATACTCATAGAGTCTATGGGTTCAGGTCAGGCAAGTTTGCTGACCAATCAAATGATACCATGGTCATTAAACCAGGTTCTGTTACTTCTGGCAGTGTGGGTAGGTGCCAAGTCGTGCTGGAAAATGAAATCAGCATCTCCATAAAGCTTGTCAATGGAAGGAAGCATGAAGTGCTCTAAAATGTCCTGGTAGACGGCTGCATTGACTTTGGACTTGATAAAACTGTGGACCTACCAGCAGATTACATGGCTCTGCAAATCATCACTTGGAAACTTCAAACTGGACTTCAAGCAACTTGGATTCTGTGCCTCTCCACTTTTCCTCCAGACTCTGGGACTTTTATTTCCAAGTGAAATGCAACATTTACTTTAATCTGAAAAGAGGATCTTGGACCACTGAGCAAGTCCTTTCCCTTTTCTCCTTCGCCTGGGTAAGACGCTTCTGACGTTGTCTCTGGTTCAGGAGTGGCTTGACACGAGGAATGCGACAGTTGTAGCCCATGTCCTGGATACATCTGTGCGTGGTGGCTTTTGATGCACTGACTCCAGCCTCAGTCCACTCCTTGTGAATTTCCCCCAAATTCTTGAATGACCGTTGCTTCACAATCCTCTCAAGGCTGCAGTTATCCCTGTTGCTTGTGCACCTTTTTCTACCACAATTTTCCCTTCCACTCAACTTTCTATTAATATGCTTGGATGTGATGTTTCTTGGCGAATAAAACCCATTCTGAAAAGTATTAATAATTGAAAGATGTAGAAACAGAAAAAAGTTTGAACAGTGGAACAGTGGAACAGTGAAGAGCGTTGGCCAATCGGATTGGTTCCTTGTTTCTTGTAACGTAGCAACTGTTGGTCATTGTCAACATTTCTAACCTAGACTCTAGGTTTTAGGTTCAAGATGAAGGAGAAACTAATCATGTGTGCCTGCACAACCAGTCCTGTTCAGACACTTAATTTAAAGATGACATCAAAATAATAATCCATAGTGTATGGTTGCCGATGTTGTCGTTGTCCCTGGTGAGTTTTTTTAATTCAATCTCGTCACATTATGTGACTTTGTTGTGCAACTAGAAAAGCTAGCTACTCTAACTCAGAATGCTGCTGCAAAAAAGCAGAACTATTGTGGGTGGTAAATAAGATCATGCTACATCTAGCCAGCGGATAATTTCTTGCAAGTGTGTCAAAGTGGTATTTTTACAGACTGTATTAACACCGTAGGCGTGAATAATGCATGCATCGTCATTGTCGTCCATCTTTAGCTGAAGAAGCTAGAGAGGATGCAATGGGAGATTTCCGACAGTAAGGTAGATATTGCTTCAAATTGAAAACGGAGACGATCTTTTGATTAAAGACAAGTTCCTTAACCTCTGTTGTCAATATCGCCGATAAAAAGTAAATACTGTTACGAAGCATTTGTTTGTAGGTAACGAACGATACAGTAGACGTAGCTAGTTTCGCCGTTCTATGGCAGCTAGTACAGTACTGTATGATGACAGTCGTAGCTAGAGTTGTAAGCACTCGTCACTAGAATGACCAGAACTTTAAAACAAAAGATCATATTTCAAATCTGTCTGCTGTTCTACATTGCCCACACAATTTATGTATATATATCAACTCTAACATGGCCTGTATCTTGTATTGAAAGTGCTCGAAAATTAGCTCGTCTAATGTATGGTGGACTGAGAAAACATATTTGTCAAAGCAGAGCGAGCGGATGTCGTGGGAGAATTCCTAATGTGTTAGATTTACTGCTTCAAATTGAAAACGGAGAAGATATTTAGAGTAAAGACAAGTTTCTTAACGTCTGTGTTCAATATCGTCAACTAAAAGTAAAAACCTTTCAGTTACGAAGCTTTTGTTCGTAGTAATGCCAGCTGCAGTAAACCTTTCGTGACCCCGGTTTAACTGTTCGTGACAGTCGGCTATGACAGTGTTGAGCCCCAATTTTTGCAGATTTCTGTGAAAGTTTCTTAAAGAAAAATAATCTAGCTAGATTATGTACACTTTAAGATCAATGTACATACCTTGTTTGGCCAATTTGGTCGATTGTGGAAAAAAGTAGAACCGTTTTTAGTTATGGAGAGCCATCGCGCTAGCTTGGAATTGCGTTATCCCACTCATCACTTCAGTGGTCATAACTTTTAAACAAAATTGTCTATCTTAAATCTGTCTGCTGTTCTGAATTCACGACAAACGTACGCACATTTCATACATCTAACATATCCTCTATCTTGTAGTGAAAGTGGTTAAAAATGAGGTTTTCTAAAAAAAAGTAATGCAGACGGAGAAGATTTTTGTCAGAATGGCTCCGTGAAATCGTCTTGATAAAGGATGATTTGCCTAACATGATCATTTAAATATTTACATCATTAGAAAGCCCTAAATCTTGTCTTCAAAATGGTATAAACAGTTCAGGTATATTATTTGAAAAGGTATGCATATTCAGGCAGGAAAGTGTTAAACAGTGTCAAAAATTGACGCGGTGAGAAACAGTTCTGTTGACTTGAACATTCTGAACCATTGAAACCCATTCTTTTTTTTAGCACTTTAAACTTTAATACCTTAAAAACGTTAAAAGTTATCAATGAGAAAAGTAATAGCACACTAGAGCAGTTCAGACTTTATCAAATGAAGTTTGAACGGTGTTTCTAGCTTAAACGGTGTGAAAGGAGTAGGCGACGGAAAAAAGTGGGAGGAAAATTAAAAAAAACTAGAAACGGCTGTTCCTGCGAAACAGCAGTGAGAATGCTGAAAACCTAAATGGGGATAGCTGACCATGTTAAAAAAGCTGAAAATAGTGAAAATTTAGTAGAAAGTTATAAGCTGAAGCTTCAAAGCAACCGAAAGGTATTTTTGAAAGAGGCTGGAGCAGCATTCCAACAATGATTTGAAAGGATTTACCATTACTTTTAAAGGGAGAATAATTTGCACAAAAACCTTAATGTCTTAAAAAGTATAAAAGTGAGAAATACCAAAAGTCATAGCCAACATCTCCTGAAGGAGCTGAACGTTTTGATACATAAATTGTAGGAATCGGTGAAAGTATGCAGAACTAGTTAAAGGCCAAAAAACGGCGGAAGAACTAAGAAGTTGATATAATATTAACTAGAAAAGGCTGTTCCTGCGAAACAGCAGTGAGAATGCTGAAAACCTGAATGGGGATAGCTGACCATGCTAAAAAAGCTGACAATAGTGAAAATTTAGTAGAAAGTTATAAGCTGAAGCTTCAAAGCAACCAAAAGGTTTTTTTGAAAGGGGCTGGAGCAGCATTCCAACAATGATTTGAAAGGATTTACCATTACTTTAAAAGGGAGAATAATTTGCACAAAAACCTTAATAGTATAAAAGTATAAAAGTGAGAAATGAGAAAATACCCGCAAGGTGAAATGATTTTCAAAAATGTGTGAGTCACACAAAAGAGGCAGTGTGGAAGCTGAACTGCATCATCTTAACAAAGCTAAGAGCTAAAATAGCCTACAATGTGGGAGAAGCTGAAAGCTGAACTGTTAAACAGAAGAAGTAGGCTAGCTAGTCGTAACAAGAATATTATCGTTTTAACAGATTAAATTATAGTTGGGATAGTATTAGCAGTAGCAGATGTAGCCTATGCGTTTACTCGGCTTTCTTAGTTGGATTCAATGTGTTGATGGAATGAAACATACAGCAGTAGGGCCGATACAGGAAGACACGGCGACACTTTGTTGCAGAAGGATGATGGTGCAAGTTTTGTCCGTGGAGCATACAACGATTAATAAAAAAGAATCATGTAGACGTGTTTATTGAGTAATCGCATAACTAATTACACATGTAAACGGAGTAATCGTATTATTGGCATAAACCGACAATTGCTAGTAATCGTGTTTCTCATGGTCAAGTAAACGTACCAATCACCTGTTTGAGAGACTGAGTGGTGCGTGTCTGTCGTTACGGTGATGGTGCAGCTATGATTGCTAACGCGCTGAGGGCAGAGAATAAGAGAAATGTAGCTAGAATCCACACCTCAAACAAGATAACCTAGACGCAAAACTGTACGTCCAATCCAAAATATAAGGATATTTTCCGAGACCCAAGACTCTGCCGAAACCAGAGATATTCTTTATATGTCTGTGCAGTCAGAAATACGACTCTACCTGCAGTTTCAAAAACGTGTTCCTTTTGCTTTCCTGGTGCTTGTTTGTTTGGTTGCCACGGTGATGGCGCAGCTGTGATAGCTAACGAGCTAGGCAGAGAGAAAAACGAACATTTACCTAGCATCCACACCTCAAACAAGTTGACCTAGACGCAAAACTATACGTCCAATACAAAATATAAGGATATTTTCCGAGACCCAAGACTCTGCCGAAACCAGAGATGTCCTTTATATGTCTGTGCGGTCAGAAATACGACTCTATCGGCAGTTTCAAAATCTTGTTCCTTCTTGCTTTCTCTGACTGATTTTACTCACCTCTCCATTGAAGTTAGTGAGAGAATTTGAAAGGCTGCTCTCGCTTCAAGGCTCATAGCTGAAAATATGTAAATGTGAGCTCTTTAGTAGTTACATTGGCTGAAAGAGGACAATTTTTCCTACATTTTAAGGTATAACTTGTTTCTGTAAGTTAAACTATATGAACGTTAGAGGAATTTGTTTGACAAATTAGTTGAATATCAGAAAAATCATTTGGGAATAGCTGAATGTCTTGTGAACATTTTAAAGGTTGAATGGTGTCTCTAGCTGAAAGTATGCTGAAGTAGTTACGTTTGAAAGAGGAGGAAGCTTTTTAATGATTTGAAAGGATTTACCATTACTTTTAATGGGAGAATAATTTGCACAAAAACCTTAATGTCTTAAAAAGTATAAAAGTGAGAAATACCAAAAGTCATAGCCAACATCTCCTGAAGGAGCTGAACGTTTTGATACAAAAGTTGTAGGAATCGGTGAAAGTATGCAGAACTAGTTAACCCTTTCACACGTAGGTTCTAAATTCCTTGACTGGTCCCCCAGAGTGAGTTTTTTATGCGCGTGAGTTTGGATTAATCTCAACATTCCAGAAATTGATTATGACGCATTAAAATCGAATTGCTATACAATTTAAGTATTTCTCGGTTCGCTCCAGGGACCAGCCAGGACTCAACACACCGGTGTGTTCGTACGCGTCAAAGGGTTAAAGGCCAAAAAACGGCCAAAAAACGGCCAAAAAAAGGCAAAAAAATCCACACCTCAAACAGGTTGACCTAGACGCAAAACTGTACGTCCAATCCAAAATATAAGGATATTTTCCGAGACCCAAGACTCTGCCGAAACCAGAGATATTCTTTATATGTCTGCCCAGCTAACACAGTTACGTTGCCCTTACGTTGCCGCAACGTCACTCGATGACCAAACATACGTTGCCGCAACGTCTTTGGCGACGTTGCGGGACCGTGCATCTGTGGGACGCCAGAACGTAACCGCAACGTAATCTTGTGACGTTGCCAGTCCGTAACCGCGACGTCGTGGCAACGTTATTTTTCCGACGTTGCCAGTCCGTAACCGCGACCTCCTAGCAACGTCATTTTCCGACGTTGCCAGTCCGTAACCGCGACCTCCTAGCAACGTAATTTTCCGACGTTGCCAGTCTGTAACCGCGACCTCCTAGCAACGTCATTTTCCGACGTTGCCAGTCTGTAACCGCGACCTCCTAGCAACGTCATTTTCCGACGTTGCCAGTCCGTAACCGCGACCTCCTAGCAACGTAATTTTGTAACGTTGCCAGTCCGTAACTGCAACGTTAACTAAGTAACCTATATTTCTCAATTCTACTGCTTATATTGGGGCGGTTCATATGCAGACCTCATTTGCCCAAAATGCTACTTGTTCTTGTATAATAGGCTACATGGTAGCCAACTTCAGGAGGTTTGTGTGATGTGTAGCCTAACTCCAGCTAATCATAAACAAGGCAGCATTTCCATGTAACATTGTCATTTTATTTCAAACAAAGTGCCAAACAGTGAATTAAAATCTTCTGCCAGTCCCCGCTACAGGTCCTGTCTGTTGGCCCTGACAATGAAGCACAAAATAAGTTAGTGTTCTATCAACATAATTGCACGTGTAAAAAGGCGCTATACAAGTCATAAAAAAATCACATCTAAAATAATATACATCATCAAAAAAACATGTGATTCTAGATTTGTGTCACATAGCCATGTGAAAGGTTGGATATGGAAGCTGCAATCATGATTCATTCACCTGGCTTGTTTTGAACGGGCTGCCGGGTTGTGTTTGAGTGTCTCCTCTATGAGGAGCTCCACAGCTTTCTCTCCCAGTCCCGTCTTCCACTTCATCACAGCGTCTGGAATTAGAAGTCATGAACTTATTGTCAGCACCAATGTGAACGTTGAACGCTGCGTGTAAGCCATAGTTCATGGCATCTCCAAACACTTACCACTCTCTTTCGCAACTCCAGCACCTTAAGGCGCTCCTCGCTTAAGGCGTCTTGGAGTTCAGCCTGTGTTTGGGCCACCTGTAGGTCCATCACTGGCACCTCTTCAGTGTGTCTGCCCTGTAGTCGCCTGAATAGGAGAGCCTCTCGCTGGTTCTCCTCCAATGTCTCCATCTTCCGGAGCATAACCTGTAATGTGTCTGTCATTAAAGACAAGTAAAACAAGTTTACAAGAGTTAGCATGATTGGCATACACTGTGGTTCTTCTAGATTAGCTGTAACATTTATGTAAATAACAAATGTTACCTTGAATGGTTGTATACAAAGCATATATTTTTTTGAGTGTCTTATATTTGCACTTGCCTGGCTGCCAGCTGTTTTCCTGGGCCCCCAATTGGTTCACCTCCACCAGACCAGAGTTGACATCTAGGGGTATGGAATCTGGTGATGCAAAAGTTTTAAGTCATGCTTTTGCTTCAAAACATAGCCTTTAGGTTGCCATGGCTCATACAATTATTGTCACTGTTTTAAACGGTCATTCATTACTTTACCATCATTTCCCAGGGACACAGTGCTAGGCCGTGTGACGGTGGTAGGATAATCTGTACAGAAATGAAAATGGAATGTAGTTTATGTACATAGTTATAGCATATTGATATAAAAGGAGTAGCATTGCACATATGTGATCGTTCGAAAGCAGGGCCCCACATCGTAGCGTCGCACATGTGTGATTCTGAACATTCCAACCGACTGTTTTCCGATAGACAAAAACTATATGACAAACGCTATAGTATGGCTTCAAAATTTACAATTAGTAGGCTAACAAGTAACACTAGCAGGTAGTAGCATTCCTACGAGTATTATGCTAGGTAACGGAAGCTAATTAAAGCAACCTAGCTGCCGTTTTGGAAAAATAACTGGTGGAAGCGTCGGAAATATTTAAAACTCACGCATCTAAAAGGTTAAAACGAATAAACTTATCCAAAAAAAGATGTCATGTACAAATTGGAAAAATTATAGACGCCATTGCTGTGATTAAAACGTGATCAGCCACGCTAGCTCCACAGTCTTTGAAAATTCCGGGCTAAATAAACTATTTTGGGACAAGGTTTTTTAACAGTTCTGAACGTTTATTTTCACTGATTCTTTTGTGGGTGATTTGTGAGAAGCTAAACTTTGAAAACATGTAGGCCTATGCATTTTCAGTATTTCAACATAACTTTCTGGAGGGTTTAACCTCTACTGTACTGTAGCTATCGAAATCCTAACGTAAACAATGTGAATCTGATAGCACATAAACAGGCTAAATGGCCTACATTTCAAACATATACGTATAAGTATGCCCCATCAAATTTCTTAAAATATGTTTATATATTTCTGTAAAGAAACTCACCTTTGAAGTAGCTAATTTCCAGTTGAAATCCAATGCGTACAAGACGGTGTTGAACCCCTGCAAAATCTCTTCTGAAACCCCAATTTGAGCGATGCGTTGAAATGGGCATGCGCAAAGTTGTTGCTCAGGGGCAGACTGAGGGGCAGGTTTGCTAAGGAAGAATTGTAATATTCTGTGATGACTTGTCTTTGGAAATGAAACTCTTAAGAGTCGCTTACCTTTTGGTCACATTTAACAATTTTGTATCACAAAAATTATTGGAGCACAAATTTGCATTGTGTGTCATACAGCTTTGGTGTGCTATACAAAGAATGTTTGCTTAATCATGTTACACATCACACATTGATTGCTTTTGTACATGTTTATAGTAAAGAATGAAAGACTAAATTATATTCCAGATTCAGTCTTATTTATCAAAGCTATGTTTCTGCATATGAGAAAATTGATGACCAATGACATGCTGGGGCTGAGCTGCACATGAATTACATGCATTGTCTACATTTATACGTGCTGGGTGCAACATTTAATATTGTGTGTGATTGAAATTCATGTAGACTATGGGTACATTGCAAAAGTGTCAGAACTGAGAGCAGTCCAGTGTGATCTCTCCATCTCTGGATAAACCACTATATGCACTCGAGATCCATTGTCCTGCGACCAAAGAGCGACTTAGCCGCAACTTAACCCATGGTACCAAAATTTATGTATCCAGCCGACCAAGGTCCAGGGGACCAACAAATAACGTAACCAGCCGACCAAGGTACGACGTCGCGGCAACGTTGCCCACGGGTCTAAAAATAACGTAACCAGCCGACCAAGGTACAACGTCGCGGCAACGTTGTCCAGGGGACCAAAAAATAACGTAACCAGCCGACCAAGGTACAACGTCGCGGCAACGTTGTCCAGGGGACCAAAAAAAAAAGGAACCAGCCGACCAAGGTACGACGTCGCGGCAACGTTGTCCAGGGGACCAACAAATAACGTAACCAGCCGACCAAGGTACGACGTCGCGGCAACGTTGTCCAGGGGACCAACAAATAACGTAACCAGCCGACCAAGGTACGACGTCGCGGCAACGTTGCCCACGGGTCTAAAAATAACGTAACCAGCCGACCAAGGTACAACGTCGCGGCGACGTTGTCCAGGGGACCAAAAAATAACGTAACCAGCCGACCAAGGTACGACGTCGCGGCAACGTTGTCCAGGGGACCAACAAATAACGTAACCAGCCGACCAAGGTACGACGTCGCGGCAACGTTGCCCACGGGTCTAAAAATAACGTAACCAGCCGACCAAGGTACAACGTCGCGGCAACGTTGTCCAGGGGACCAAAAAATAACGTAACCAGCCGACCAAGGTACGACGTCGCAGCAACGTTGTCCAGGGGACCAACAAATAACGTAACCAGCCGACCAAGGTACGACGTCGTGGCAACGTTGCCCACGGGTCTAAAAATAACGTAACCAGCCGACCAAGGTACAACGTCGTGGCAACGTTGTCCATGGGACCAACTGGCAACATTCCCTTTATAACGTAGCTACGACGTTGCCACGACGTTGCCAGAAGGTAACGTCGCGGGTTACCAACTGAGCACTTACTGGCAACGTTGCCGCAACGTCATGTGTTAGCTGGGTGTGCAGTCAGAAATACGACTCTACCTGCAGTTTCAAAAACGTGTTCCTTTTGCTTTCCTGGTGCTTGTTTGTTTGGTTGCCACGGTGATGGCGCAGCTGTGATAGCTAACGAGCTAGGCAGAGAGAAAAACGAACATTTACCTAGCATCCACACCTCAAACAAGTTGACCTAGACGCAAAACTATACGTCCAATACAAAATATAAGGATATTTTCCGAGACCCAAGACTCTGCCGAAACCAGAGATGTCCTTTATATGTCTGTGCGGTCAGAAATACGACTCTATCGGCAGTTTCAAAATCTTGTTCCTTCTTGCTTTCTCTGACTGATTTTACTCACCTCTCCATTGAAGTTAGTGAGAGAATTTGAAAGGCTGCTCTCGCTTCAAGGCTCATAGCTGAAAATATGTAAATGTGAGCTCTTTAGTAGTTACATTGGCTGAAAGAGGACAATCTTTCCTACATTTTAAGGTATAACTTGTTTCTGTAAGTTAAACTATATGAACGTTAGAGGAATTTGTTTGACAAATTAGTTGAATATCAGAAAAATCATTTGGGAATAGCTGAATGTCTTGTGAACATTTTAAAGGTTGAATGGTGTCTCTAGCTGAAAGTATGCTGAAGTAGTTACGTTTGAAAGAGGAGGAAGCTTTTTAATGATTTGAAAGGATTTACCATTACTTTTAATGGGAGAATAATTTGCACAAAAACCTTAATGTCTTAAAAAGTATAAAAGTGAGAAATACCAAAAGTCATAGCCAACATCTCCTGAAGGAGCTGAACGTTTTGATACAAAAGTTGTAGGAATCGGTTAAAGTATGCAGAACGAGTTAAAGGCCAAAAAACGGCGGAAGAACTAAGAAGTTGAAAAACAATAGTGAGAATGCTGTTCAGCATTCTCACAATAAAGAGAAACAGGAAAACAATAATAAAGAGAAACAGGAAAACAATAGTGAGAATGCTTAACAGCATTCTCACAACTAGAGAGGGTACAATTTCTGGGGAAATTGTAGGGTGTGCTTGCTTGCGTCGGTTGCACAGGGGTCCGTTTTTGGATGACATTTTTACAACTGATATTTCTGTATATTTTATATAAAAATGCATACTTATTATTTATAAAGATTACATAGATTTAAAATAATTTTTTTGCTGCTCATTTACAACTGAAAATACGAGTGAAGTGTAGAATGAAATAGATGTCTTCTCATTTCCCCTGCAAGAGGCAGCCTCATCGTTGAATCAAAACGAATACATTTGGCAGACCTGTGTAAAAATTGACCTAATCTCTATGATTTAAACGTCCTTTTAAGTTTTTCCCTTCTCGTGATATTTTAAGGCATTTAGCCTACTGATATTGCATTCATTCATGAATAAAGAACCCCCTTTGAAGATTATTCTACGACGTTACCGGCAGTAGAAGATGGAATCGCGATTCAAACAGTACCATCTGCTAACTGAAAATATGCCCCCAAAAACGTAAATAAGCTTGACATTTATTTAGTGGAAAATCGCTTTCATAAAAAGCTCACTGGTAGCGATCATTGTCAGTAACAACGCCAAGTGCGATATAGCCGTGTGGAGAAGCTGCCTCGGTAAATTGTACAGTACAGTAGACTACTGCTGTGTTCGTCTTGGTAGCGATTGCGTTGGTTGAATTTGATTTAACGTTCCGTTGTACGGTTTAGCCTGAAATTAATTATTTTCATGAACAGATTGACAAAGTTTAGGCTGTGGCAATGAAGTTAAGGTTAGTAGTTAGACTTTTTATTTAAGTAAGGGGAGTGCCGAACATGTTCTGTCGCCGTTTGACTTCCTACAGTTGTGTAACCTAGATTTTTTTGTAGTGTCTCGCGTAGGCTACAGCCTTGCAGTGAGCAATACTGGTTTGAAACCACAGGTAATGATAATTTCACCCACAAATCGTTTACTTGTAATGTAATGTCATAATAAATCCTACAACGAAAATGTATTTATGAGGAATGTTTATTTTAACGATTGAAAACAGATGCATCATAGACCACTGTAGTATGTGTTGCCTGGGCAACAGAGGCTAATGTCATGATGCTAATACTTCAGTGACATAGTAGACTACTGTTTCCGAAAGTAGATGTACTTCCTTAATAAAATCAGCTTATGTTGTACATTACACGTCACAATTGTGTGTCATATCACAAAGTAAAATTAGTAAATAGTTATCACCCTGGCCTCTTTGCTTGTGGCGTTTCTGCAGCTGCCTTGCAGTAAAGCAGTTAGCTTAGCTATCTCCCAGAAGTTAACGAGCTGCTAAACTAATGTTCTGCTAGAGGTAGTCACGCGAGTTTTCGTGACGTTGGTGACGTAAGTAGCGTCATTGACTGTGGCTAGCAAGTTAGCCACCGTTAGTTTCACTTTTCGCCACAAAAACTTAATTTCCACTTAAACCATGCAACGGAACGTAAATCCCAAAAGAAGCAACCCAATCGCTACCAAGACTAACCTTTTGACACCGCCGTTGTGTATGTAGTCCAAATATTGACTGATCCTTAGGGGGGCGAAAATAAATAATAAATAAATATATATGTGAGAGAACAAAGGTTGTGCCCTTGCCGAAGGCAAAGCACACCCAACTAGAGAGGGTACAATTTCTGGGGAAATTGTAGGGTGTGCTCGCTTGCGTTGGTTGCAGGTGGGTCCGTCCCCATAAGTTTTTCCCATCTAGTGATATTTTCAAGCATTTAGCCTACTTATATTGCATATTTCATTAAGAACACCCTTTGAAACAGCTGCGAACCCCCTTTGAAACAAGCTACTGTAACAACGTTGTCACTGGCAGTGTGGAATCGCGATTCAAACAGTACTGTACCGTCTGCTAACTGAAAATATGCCCCCCAAAACGTAAATAAGTTTGACATTAATGTAGGGGGAAATTCCAAATAAGTTTGCTTGAAAGTTTGAAATGAGAACGTTTCTTTTGACATAAAGTTTAGCTGTGGCTTTGAAGACAGTACGACACACTGCCAGTGGGCGAGCCGAGTCTGACTGAGGCTAATGTCAAAACAAGCCGCGGTGTTCACGCAAATTCCAGGTTATACACAAATCACAAAAATATGCTGACCCGCTGGCTATCTTCGCAATCGCCATATCTTTAAAACACTGCCCTCCTTCTGATTTTTGATGTAGAATTGACCCTTGTACGAAATTAAGAAAATACTCAGAGATCGACAACAGCTGACGCAATCGTCAACGGAGGCTGACGGGGCTCTCACGTAGCAAACCAAAGTTTTTACAGCAACCTACATTAACATCTCACCACCTGGCTGTCTTCACAATAGTCATATCGTCATAACATTGCCCTCCTTCTGTTTTTTGGTGTAGAATTGACCGAACTATAAAATTACGAAAATACTAAACTAGACGCTTGCATGGCTGCCGCCTATGCAGTCTCACGGGCGACGCGCACTCGCTCAAATTACAAAGACTTTCACGACCTAAATAAAAAATCCGAGATGGCAGTTCCACTCGAAATTGCTTTCTCAACAAAACCCAATGGTTGGTAATTTTGGTGGTTGGCATTTTTCACTCATAATCCAAGCTCCAATTTGCGTGCTAGAACGTCTCTATCACGTTGTATCCATGCGTCGTTGCTAACGTGTGCTGACGTAGTGACGTAGGCTAGCACTGGTACCCTTCGTTGACAGAAGACACTTTTTGCCACAAAAACGTTGTAACATCCTAAACTGTGCAACGGAGTGTAAATAAAAATACAAGCAACTCAATCGCTACCAAGACGAAACTTTTGACACCTAGGTTGTCTATGTAGTCCAAATATTGACTGATCCTTAGGGGGGCAAAAATAAATAATAATAAATATATATGTGAGAGAACAAAGGTTGTGCTCTCGCCGAAGGCTTGAGCACACCCAATAATAAGTATGCAGAATAGTGTTTTTGCTTGCAGCAAACACACTAATAAGTGAATGAATGTCAATGGGAGTCCTTGGCCTTGTTGAAGAGGCCAGTAGCAGATGGAAAGAAACTGTTCTTATGGCGTGAGGTTTTGGTCCTGATGGACCGCAGCCTTCTGCCAGAGGGGAGTAGCTGGAACAGGGAGTGACCAGGGTGGGAGGGGTCGGCCACAATCTTCCTCGCACGCCTCAGGGTCCTCGAGGTGTGCAGGTCCTCGAGGGTAGGCAGATTGCAGCCGATCACCTTCTCAGCAGTGCGGATGATACGCTGCAGTCTTCTCTTGTCCTTGGCAGTGGCAGCAGCGTACCAGACGGTGATGGAAGAGGTGAGGATGGACTCAATGATGGCTGTGTAGAAGTGCACCATCATTGTCTTTGGCAGGTTGAATTTCTTCAGCTGCCGTAGGAAGTACATCCTCTGTTGTGCTTTTTTGGTGAGGGAGCTAATGTTCAGTTCCCACTTGAGGTCCACAGTGTTGACTGGGGAGTCGCACAGGGTGATGGGGGTGAGTGGGGCTGTATTCTTCCTGAAGTCCACAACCATCTCCACTGTCTTAAGAGCATTGAGCTCCAAGTTGTTCTGGCTACACCAGGTCACCAGGTTGTCAGCTTCCTACCTATAGTCAGACTCATCCCCGTCAGAGATGAGCCCAATGAGGTGGTGTCGTCCGCAAACTTCAGAAGTTTGACAGACGGATGACTGGAGGTGCAGCTGTTGGTGTACAGGGAGAAGAGCAGAGGGGAAAGGACGCAGCCCTGAGGAGATCCGGTGCAGATGGACCGGGAGTCAGAGACTTGTGTTCCCAGCTTAACGCACTGCTTCCTGTCAGACAGGAAGTCTGTGATCCACCTGCAGGTGGAGTCGGGCATGTTCAGCTGGGAGAGCTTGTCCTGAAGCAGGGCAGGGATGATGGTGTTGAAGGCAGAGCTGAAGTCCACAAACAGGATCCTGGCATAGGATGCTGGGGAGTCCAGGTGCTGTAGGGTGAAGTTGAGGGCCATGTTAACGGCGTCATCCACAGATCTGTTGGCTCTGTAGGCAAACTGCAGTGGGTCCAGGAAAGGGTCTGTGATGGCTTTGAGGTGTGCCAGCACAAGGCGCTCAAAAGACTTCATTACCACAGAGGTCAGGGCGACGGGTCTGTAGTCATTGAGTCCTGTTGGCCTTGGCTTTTTGGGCACAGGGATGATGGTGGAGGACTTGAGACAGGCTGGCACATGGCATGTCTCCAGGGAGGTGTTAAAGATGTAGGTGAACACCGGAGACAGCTGGTCAGCGCAGTGCTTGAGGGTGGCAGGAGAGACAGAGTCCGGCCCAGCTGCTTTGCGGGGGTTCTGCCTCTTGAAAAGTCTGTTAACTTCACCCTCCTGAATGGAGAGAGTTGTCACTGTAGAGGGGGTGAAGGAGGAGGCCCCGTGGGTGGGAAGGGGTAGATCAGGACAGTCCAATTGTCTTTCAAATCTACAGTAGAACTCATTCAGGTCGTTGGCCAGGCGGGAGTCATTAGTGGAGTGGGGGGCTCTGGGCTTGTAGTTGGTGATCTGCCTGAGCCCTCTCCAGACAGAAGCAGAGTCGTTAGCAGAGAACTGACGCTTCAGTCTCTCTGAGTACAGTCGTTTAGCCTCTCTCACCGCCTTGCTAAACCTGTTCTTTGACTCCTTGAATCTGTCTCTATCCCCACTCCGAAATACTTCCTCCTTCTCTGACCTCAACCTTCTGAGCTCTGCTGAGAACCAGGGCTTGTCATATCTGATGGATTCACACCAAACTTGCTGCATGTACTTGGAACCCTCTTCTGAGGATGTCGAAAGTTTCTTCTGGGACATCTGTGCTGCTTGCAGCTATATTTGAAAATGAGTTTTAAGTTCATCACACCACAGAAGAATGTGTTGTTAACTACCCATCCAATTCTAATGAAAAAAAAACACTGACGTATGTTAAATTACACTTTGAAATAGTGAGAAAATCGTCTTCTATGCTTGATGCCTGGGACACACTGGCTGCGATCTGCTGCGAAGCGCCGCCTTTTTTCTTTCGACGCCCATGTTCTCAAATGGGACCGACCACACTGGCTGTAAAGTGCCGTGAAGTGCCGCGATTGCCTGCGATCTGCAGCGATCGTTTCGGCAGCTGGTCTAATATTTTCGCAAGACGCTTGCAAAATCGGCTGCGCTGCAGGATGAGAAAATACATTTACATTTAGTCATTTAGCAGACGCTCTTATCCAGAGCGACTTACAGTAAATACAGGGACATTCCCCCGAGGCAAGTAGGGTGAAGTGCCTTGCCCAAGGACACAACGTAATTTTTGCACGACCGGGAATCGAACCAGCAACCTTCTGATTACTAGCCCAATTCCCTAACCGCTCAGCCTCCTGACCATATTAGTTGATATATTTGAATAAAAAAACATTTTACTACATTAATTGTAGACTACGGTGAACATTTGTAAAGTTGTAGACTTTATAATTTTTTAAATATTACTTTGGAGGAATACGTACAATATTCACTCTATATAAAACCTAACTACACAATGTTGGTAAAGATGGCCGTTCCATGTGGTTACCCTGATAAAAACGAATTAAAATAAACAGATTGATCTGTTGAGCCAACATAGTTGTTTTGTTTGTTTGAGAGAAACGAGTTGTCACGCGTTGCACACAACACACACGCGTGCAGACAGCCTACCGAGTGAACCCCCAAGTAGATTTGGAAAATCTACTTCTGAAAAAATTCAAGAAGATGGACGACATCAAATTATTCTACAACGAAAATGCATTTGTAAGGAATGTTTATTTTAACGATTGAAAACATAGACCTCTGTAGTACTATATGTGTTGGCCGGGCAACAAAGGCTATTGTAAATGGTAAATTGCGGCACTCAAAGCGCTTTACAATGTTTGCGTCTCATTCACCCATTCATACTCTAAATCACACATACAGACGGCAGCGAGCTACCATGCAAGGCGCCGGCCTGCCCATCGGGAGCAACTTGGGGTTCAGAGTCTTGCTCAAGGATACTTCGGCACATGACCTAGGAGGAGTTGGGGATCGAACCGCCAACCTTGCGATTAACAGACAACCCTCTCTACCCCCTGAGCCACAGCCGCCCCACATGATGCTAATGCTTCAGTGAAATAGTAGACTACTGTTTCCGAAAGTAGATGTACTTCGTTAATAATATCAGCTCATATTGTACATTACACTTCACAGTTGTGTTTCATTTCACAAAGTAAAATGAGCAAATAGTTATCACCCTGGCCTCTTTGCTTGTGGCGTTTCTGCAGTTGCCTTGCAGTAAAGCTATAGTTAGCCTAGCTATCTCCCAGAAGTTAACAAGCTCCTAAACTAATTTTCTGCAACAGGTAGTCACGCGTGTTTTCATGACATTGGTACCGTCAGTGACTGTGGCTAGCAAGTTAGCCACCGTTAGCTTCACTTTTCGCCACAAAAACGTAATTTCAATTTAAACTGTGCAACGGAATGTAAATTAAAATTAGTGGTGGGCATAGATAAATTTTTAAAATCTAGATTAATCTCACTGTAATCTTGGCGTTAATCTAGATTAATCTAGATTAAAATGGCTCATTTGAATTCCGCCAAAGGCATTCAGAATATGTGTGCAACCCAAATAATTACTAAAAGTAAGTCTTTGAGAACGGGTTTCTCAAGCCAGGTGGCGCATTAGACCAGGAGCTCATCTCCTGTTTCCAAAATGCATCACAAACTGCTTGAAAAAGCTGTTCTACTATGATAATTGGTGATGAAAATAAATTATGTTCAATGTGCTTATTATGTACTTGTGTTTATTAACTGTTTATTAGATTAGTTAGCTTGGCTGATAGAGCTGTGCTGACGGGCTTGCCTCGGTTGCACTCAAACATCGTAGTTTGACGACGACTCTTCCCCTGCGCTACATCAGTGCTTGGCCCGGCATCTTCCGCATAAGCTAAGGGATGCTTTGCGTCTAGGTGGTATTTGAGACTGGATGAACTCCTACAGTAAACTAATTCCGCATAGCACAAGTTGCAAACAACCTTAGTCTTGTCGAGGTTTCCATTGGGAAGCTTCTTAAAAATACTATACAAATATTCGATGAGGCAAAATCACGGATGATTTAGGAATCCCTGCAGGACGCATTTTTTAGATCTCGAAAAGAGGACATGTCCGGGTAAAATAGGACGTCTGGTCATCCTAATTACAGACAGTTCAAACACAGTTTCTTAAATATGACCACTGAAATACTTAAAAGGAACATTTTCTTCTTCCCCCACGAATGCTTCAGTGGAGATTGCAATGCACGGGCTGTAGGCTTGGTGGGGGTGGTGCATATGGCAGAGTTTTGTCCCTGTTGAAGTCAGCTGGCTGGACTCGCAGAAAGGCCATGTCTACTACCTCCTCATGCTGGGTGCGCCCCTATCTGATACTTTTAAAATAATTGTAGTTTGATTTGAAGTGTATTTATCATTCTGGCAGATCAATTACATCAAGGCTAAAGGCTTTACACACAATTATTGGGAGTTTTACATATCGATCCAGTATACGTTTCACATTGACAGAAATTTTACAATATAGGAAATATTGTGTGTACAGTACATACCTGATGTACTAGACGTCCCTGACTCCCTTCAAACTCTGTTTGAGATAATTGGGTGTGCTCACGCCTTCGGCGAGCACAACCATTGTTCTCTCACATATATATTATTATTATTATTTATTTTCCCACCCCTAAGGATCTGTCAATATTTGGACTACATAGACAACGTTGATGTCAAAAGTTTAGTAGCGATTGAGTTGCTTGTATTTTTATTTACGTTCCGTTGCATGGTTTAAGTTGAAATTACGTTTTTGTGGCAAAAAGTGCCTTTTGTCAACAAAGGGTACTCAGTGCCATAGACATATATACATGTCTATGCTCAGTGCTAGCCTACGTCATAACGTCAGCACACGTTAGCAACGACGCATGGATACAACGTGCATAGATGTGCTGTTGCACAGCGAGTATCGTATCGTGCCGTGGTGTACTAGCAGCACATGTAGGTTACATTTAAGCAAATCAAGACTTGCATGTACAGTAAGTAATGTCACATTAAATAATGTATTTAAACTCAAGCTTGTGTGGTGCGTTGTTGTCTTCAATGCCACAGCCTAAACTTGATGTCAAAAGAAACGTTTTTCATTTCCGGCGCAGTCAAACAATCCCCTTACGTTTGGCTAGCAACAGCAGCTAGGCTAGCTTGCTCGTAGCACAATTTACTGAGGTCAGCTTTTCCACCATGCAGGGCTCTAGTCTAAGGTCAAATGGTCGTATTTGGCATTGTTACTGACAATGATCGCTTCCAGCAAACTTCTTTTGAATTAGCCATTTCCGCCTAAATAAATGTCAAGCTTATTTACGTTTTTTGGGGGCATATTTTCAGTTAGCAGATGGTACTGTTTCAGTCGCGATTCCATCTATAATAATACTTCCGGTGAGAACGTTACTTAGAAAAGCTTGTTTCAAGGGGGTTCAGCTTGTTTCAAAGGTGGTTCTTAATGAATGAATGCAATATGAGTGGGCTAAATGCTTGAAAATATCTACTGTAGAAGAGAAAAACTTAAGGTGACGTTTTAGTCATATAGGTTAAGTTTATTCTACATTTACAGTACATTTAGTCATTTTAGCAGACGCCTGTATCCAGAGCGACTTACAGTAAGTACAGGGACATGCTACACTTCACTTTGTATTTTGAATTGTACATGAGCAGCAACGAATATAGGCTATGCTTTTAAATCTATGCGATCTTCATAAATAATAAGTAGGCATTTTTATATAAAATATACAGAAATATCAGTTGTAAAAATAGCAGTTAATAAACAGAACCGTCTGCAAGCAAGCACACCCTACAATTTCCCCAGAAATTGTACCCTCTTTAGTTGAACCTGGCTTTGCATTGCTCAGGTGTTCTTGAAACCCCAAACGAAGATGCACTGACAGCCACTGCTAAATCCTTGCTAGCACTTGGAGATGTTGAGTCTCTCCATAAATATTGTTTTACGTAGGTGAACTTCCATCTCAGCCTCTGTGAGTTTAGGTTTTCTTAATCTTTCCATAGCTACTCACACATTTTTAAACAGCCCTGTTTGTTCCTCCAAGCAAGATAACCAAATTATTTGGTACAGTACCCTGGAGCGGTCTACAGTTCCAAGATCTTGCCCATGTATGGCTGTATGTATCTCTCTGTGCCTCTCTGTCTGTCTCTCTCTTCCTATACCTTGTCAGTGTGCCTGGCTAAGGAGGGTTGTACCCCACTCCCAGTGTCTGTTTTCTTCACACCATGAACATATCATATGACCCAAGCGTGTGATTCTCTGCCATCATGTGTGTGGCTGGATGACACCCAAGCTCAAGCCTACCTCAGTGCCTGATTAATGCACACAGACACCCCTCCACACCCTTTTGGAACAATCGATCCTCTTCCTACTCCTTCTCCATTCCTCTCTCTCCCTTTCTCCTTTCTGTCCCTCTCTCTCTCTCCCTCTCTCTCCAATGGACCATCTTATTGTGGGGACTCAACCACCCTTATTCCCTTTCACACCATTCACATTATCCCAGTCCACCCACTGACTGGGAAACACTGTAATAAAAGTGAAGGGAATTAGTATGTCTCTGCATAATGTATAGACAAGCATGTTCCTCAATAATGGGCCTAGCTGGGCTGGGGATACACAGGACATGTGCTGTAATGCTAGTGTCAAAGGACATGCAAGCTGTTCTGGTCTGACTGTATTTGTTAATAGAGCTTTTGTGTGTGTGTGTGTGTGTGTGTGTCTATGTGTGTTGTACTCAGCAGCATACTTATTATTGTGTTAATATAATTATTGTGGCACCCCTCAAGAAAAGAGTGCAAACCCATCCCTTCGCAAGAGGAGAAGCGAATACACCGAATATTTCACTTTATTTGTATTTATTCAACAGCATGTGGTATATTAACTTATAGCATCATGTACTAATATAGCAAAAACATTAGATTAAGTAGTGCAATGCCCGTGCCCTTGATGCAGTTGGTTATTAAGATGTGGGTTAGTTAACCAACAAACACATACAGAGAGATTCCTGGAATTATAGATAGAAGTACAATGCCCATCACGACTCTAGGTAGAGCAGTGCTATTTTCACAAAAACACCTCAATATACCGCGATATGGTCCTTAGGAGCGTTTTTGTTATTGCCTACATATCATTGACAATAGTGTCAGTGTAAACTGTGCTGATATCAATGACCAAATTGAGGTGGACTGTTGATGCAGCTATGTAGAATTAGTTGAATATTTCATAAACCGTGCAATGGTAAATTAACTGCCTGCCAGGCTGGTTTAGCAAAAAGAATTAGGCTTTATTTATTTTGCCTTTTTGTGCCCCACTCTGCCAATTATGTTTCATTTTGTTGGCCAGTCATTCAATTGCAAAATATAATTTTTATAAATGGGAAAATACAACCAGGGGGTTGGAAAAAGTTGTTAATCATTGTTATTATATATTTTTTTATTACTATTATAACTTTTTACTAAATGTTGGGTGAGGTCATCTCAAATGTCACATCTCTGTGGGCCCCCCGCACCATGTTGTACGTCTCTGGTTGAAGCCTACTGTATGTTTTAGATGTTTGTGTGTGTCTTGAAAGATGTTTGACCATAAACAACCTCCTGTGATTTAATTAGCTCCTGTACTTGGTCTAATCAACGTAACACCATGCTTCAAAAGAGTATGAATAGTGATGAACTTAGTGACATCACAATAGTGATTAACTTACAGAATGCCCATCTGGTGCAACAGCTTCTCATCTGCTGTGTAGAGTGATTGACAGTTAAAGTTGTTAGGGAAAGAGTTGAGAAGAAAAAAAAACTTGGACTTCACATTCAGGGTTTATAAGCGCTGCGGGCAAACTGCCCAGTGGAACACACAGCGCTGGCTCTTTACCTATATCTCTATCATCTTCCCTCACTCCCTCATTCTCTCTGTCCCTCCTCTTACCTCAGCCTCTACCCCTTCCTCACACATCTCACAGTCCATTTCTCATTATGTCTTTTTTTTCGTCAGCTGCTCTGTCTCTTCTCACTTGACCTATTAACTTAAACAATTTGAGCTCTCTGAAATGTTTTATGTTTAAGTTGCACTGCTCCTCTCTATTTCCTTGCCCATGTTTTTCATCCATTAAGATAACATAAATCAGTACAAATCAATCACTTGATAAAGTTGGAAACAAATGAGGAGGATAATCGACCGTTACCTGGCCATTGAGAGAGCAAGCACTTGGGGGCATGAGAGCAGTGACAGCATGTGAAAAGGAACTTATGGGTTGTTTAGGTGAATGCAATGCACTCAGATGTGCCTGAAGAACACACGTTATATCCACGAGAACTGTTAGATCACATCTAGATAAAGATAAAGGACCATATCTGTGTGTTGGACCAGGCAGGGCTCTGACCAGGGGGCATGGTGTGGAAGTGACCTCAGTGTTGCAGTGATGTCTATTCATCCTGTCAGACAGGAAAGAAAGTGTGATCTCTGGCCCAGACTTGTTCTAGTTGTACTCTCACGCCCTGGCTCCTTTGTGACGAGGGACTTGGAGAATGTTTGAAATATAAACCAGTATCACACTGGCTGTTTAAGCCTCCCACAGGTAATCTTTAATGCAGCTACTGTTCTCAGCTGCTTCAAGATAGAATGGGTATACTGTTTGATGAACTGTTTGCTCTCACATCCCTGAGATCCCTTGGATTCTCAGGACCTCATTCTGTCAGCTCATTGGCCGTCATGCCCTTCTGGTGGTGTGTTTGTTGTAGGGACAAGAGCAACCTCAATCGTGGTCTCTGTACGGGTTGGTACCCTGTTGTGCCACTCTGCCACCCCAGCCCAGGAGGTATCCTATGACTAAGAAGCCACCCCCACTCATCCACACATTCTCACTCAAAAGGATACCGGATTTTTCGTAAAATAAGCTGCATTTTCTATAAGCCGCACCCCACCAGAATGGGAGCTTTGTGTTTATAAATCTGAGTATAAACCGCACTTGAATACATGCCGCACTTGATACGGGAACAATGATACCAAGCAATGCACGAGTATAGGCGAGCTTACAGCATGCCGTTGTGTAACACACTTAGAAAACGAAAGTAAGTAAGTGCGTAATGTATGTTTTCTATTGACCGAGAATTAACTAATATTTACCTTTAGACACGTGAGTTCTAAATATTTACGACGGTCCCCAAAGCGTAAGTTATTTTTCCGAAACGGTAGCTAGCTAGCTTTAGTTAGCTTCCGGGCTAAGTTAGCTAGCATAATACTCATAGCAATGCTACTACAATGCTAGTGTTACTTGTTAGCCTTCTCATTAGTACATTTTGAAGCCATACTAAAGCGTTTGTGGCATAGTTTTTGTCCATCGGAAAATATTCAGTTGGAATGTTCGAAATCGCATATATGCGACGTTATGCTGTGAGACCCGCATTCGAACGATCACATATGTGCAACGCTACTCCTTAACGGGTTAAATAGCATTCACAAAAAAATTGTTTCTACTGTTGTTTTGTTATAAAAACGTGCTATAAGCTGCATCGAAATATAAGCCGCACCACCACAAGAAAAATGTAAAATTGGGGTATAAACCGCGGCTTTATTTCCCCAAAATACGGTACACACAAATGACGCTTTTTACTCCTCACACACACACAAACACACACACTTTCTCTCTTTTAGCTTCTTTTTGACATGATTTAAACCAAAATATCCCACCTCCTCCCTTCAAAGCCACTCCCACAAAACTACAGTAACAAGCATTGAGTGGAGGGGAAGAGTGCGCGCAGGTAGGTAGGTAGACAGACAGGTAGCCCATCCAATCAATAGTCAGGGTACCCCTTAATGATTGGTCGTGTTTATTACAGTATTGCGATGCCCACAGACGTCAGAATGATTTAATATTACCATCAAACTTTTAGATATATTGGTTGCTATCAAGATGTGAAGTTACTTTCGACAAATATGACAAAATGTGCTTCTCAACAACATTAAGAACAAACAAGCACACACACAAACGCATGCATTTGCATGCACAAATACACACATGCCCGCACGCACACACATCAATAAACAAATGTGGCCACCAGCCCCAGAGGCTCTGTGAGCAGAACACAGGCAGGGAGACACAGCACGAGGTTCAGAGGAACAGGGTGGGGGGGAGTAGGGGAGGGAAGGAGGGAACAATCCAAAAATTACGATTGTGGGAAGGTGGGTTAGAGCTGAGGTCAAGGAGAGAGCCAGAAGGAGGGAGAGGACGAAAGTGATGTCTGACTGCCTGCCTGGTGCATTGGGGCAGAAAATTCAGTGAATTATCCTCCATCATTTGCCAATAGTTCTCCTAGCCTTTTGATTGCTGGTTGCTCATCTGACACAGATGATGTCTTGATTGTTACCCTAGCGCTCTGGCCTTGGACAGCTGCCATGTTGTTTGACTAATGGAAGTGACGTGAATATGTGGTTCTGCCCACTCTAGCCAGGTACTGTACTGGTGTACAGGCTAATAATCTCAGAGGCTTCCCTGTCTTGTTCTCGGGTAGCAAGATGATCTGCAATAACTTTAACCCTTGTGCTGCCTTCGGGTCACATGACCCAAAGGTTCATAACGAACCATCGTTGTGTTTACCCAATTTTACCCAATACAAAAACAAATTAAAATAATTTTATTTTAACCTTTGCAATGTGGGGGGTCTAAGACAGCCCAACGGTTAAAAGAAAATGCTTCACTTTGTCTTTGTATGCGGTAAATCTGTCGCAATACGACGGTGGGTCACAATGACTGATGGGTCAGAATGACCCGAAGATAACACAAGGGTTAATGAAGGCAGATGCTTCTTATAGTCTGCAAGAGTATTCCTGTCTGCTCATTATGTGCCATTTCCCTCCCTTGATCCACATGTACCCACAATCCCACCTGCCACAAATCAGCATCATCCATCTAGAGTGACCCGGCACATCCAAAGTCCCATCCTCTTTGATTTCTGGCACTTTTTGGGGATAACTGGAACAGAGCCTACCACTATGTCTGTCAACGTCTGGGTGCCTCTTCACCCTCACTTCCATCCTCAATCATCTAGGAGTTCCCTCTCCGTCCTCCTAGGTCCTCTTACATCCCTGGAATTCTTTGGCATCACCATGGAGACTGTTTATTCAAGCATTGGTTCCCACCGACAAAAGCTTGTTCCTCTTTAACTTCCTCCTCCTTGCTTTCTTTGCTTAACAGGCTTGTCTTTGCTACCAGCCTCACCATTTATTCCTCCAATCAGTTGCCATCAGAGCTTTGTTACCAGCCGTATCTCTCCCAAAAATGTCTACATTTATTCTTTTTTTAAATGAATTTTTTGCACTTGTGAATTGGTCATTATTCTCTGGTGGTAACCCCTTTCAGCAGTACATGGTAGGTTACCCATGTGAAAGGCCAGTGACTTGAATCCTTCCTAAGACACGTACTGTACATGATGACGACAGTTATAGTTTGTTGTGGGTGTGTGTATGTGCAAGTGCGAGTGTGTGTGTGTACCCGAGTATATTGTGTGAGAACATAATACCCCTCTGTGGCCTAACAAGCTCTTATAAAACAGATGCTGCCAGGTCTCTGTTAGAACAATGTGGAGGAGTGAGGGTTAAATACACATAGGAATGCAGAGAGAGAGAGAGCGATAGATAAATAGAAGGAAAGAGAGAGATTGCGATTAAAGATAGGAGGGAATTATATGGATGCCATTGTCAGATGAGTAGTTTTAATCGTTATGGTATTATGTAATTACTTGAGGGAAAATAATGGTGCATTGATAGAGCTGGTGGGTGGGGAGATGAGAGATAAGAATAACAGTCCAAGAGGAACATAGGTGTGGGAGCAGTCCTGCACAGAAACACCATCCCTGCACTTTACAGAAATACCAGTTATGTATTGTGCTGAAACACCAGCCATGTACAAGTCCACTGTTCTTATTCATGGATATACAGTAGAAGTACATGTTATGGATTAGTCTGGTCCAAGCTGGCACAGCAATAAGGTCCTGGGTTTGCTTCCTGCATGGGACACTGTTCGGTGCTCAGGTGGGCTATTTACCGGGCCTTTTCTGTGTGGAGTTTGCAGATTTTCCCTGTGCTCATATGGGTTTCCATATGGGTTTGCAATAGAACCCAAATTTAAAAACAAACAGAACGGATGGTTCTCCTGCCCAGGTGCCTGGTCAGGACCAGTGATGCTCTAATCTCACCACTTTTTTCAGTAACGAGTAGTCTAACGCGTTACTATTTCCAAACCAGTAATCAGATTAAAGTTACTTGTCCAAGTCACTGTGCGTTACTATTTTGTCATTAATAGTAAAATATATATTTGATTTCTTCTTCCGTCTCTGGGAGTGAAGTCATGTAGCCTATGCAACAATTAACCCTCGTGCTGCCTTCGGGTCACATGACCCAAAGGTTCATAACGAACCATCGTTGTGTTTACCCAATTTTACCCAATACAAAAACAAATTAAAATAATTTTCTTTTAACCTTTGCAATGTGGGGGGTCTGAGACAGCCCAACGGTTAAAAGAAAATGCTTCACTTTGTCTTTGTATGCGGTAAATCTGTCGCAATACGACGGTGGGTCACAATGACTGATGGGTCAGAATGACCCGAAGATAACACAAGGGTTAAGTCACGTTTTCAGCATGAGGGTCAAGTCACGTGTGACTGAGTCGCCACTTTCCTCAAGCCCCTTTGCTCCAGTGCCATCTCGATTTGATTATATGTGACAAATAAGAAAGACAAATAAGATTAATAAACTATTATGTGACTCCCTCCCAAGCACAGTCAGACAGCAAATGGTTTCCTTTACGGGTTTTTAATGAAGTCTTCATCTCCACATCAAACCATGAAAACTATGTAATACACGGTATCAAAACACATAAGACATAACGTTAGCTGGTTAGCAAACACAGCATCAAAAGTAACACAACGTTAAAGTACATAACAAACAGACAAAATACCTCGTTGGCTGCATGCTCTAAAAGGAAATCTTCTTATCTTCTTTTACAGTCCCTTTCAGCTTTTAAAGGCATTAATATCTTAATGTAATTCTCTTGACTAATGTACTAACTAACGTGTGTGTAAGGACATCAGCTTTCTTCTCTGTGTTTCGCACTCAAAACTAGCAGCTCCACCAAGGCTCCAAAATAAAAGTATTCTGTTATTACAATAATGTCAATACAATACAGTAATGCTACATACAAATACAAAATGTACAATTCTGAAAAACCTTTACAAAATATTAAAGTAATATGGTGGCAACAGTTACAATTACATGAACAAATGCAACGAACCGCAACTAAATTCATGTTTTTTCTAAAAGTAATGGTTCGCAAATTATCTCATATTTACTGTACTCGGGACGTTTTTTATGGTTAGTTTTTTCCCCAAGTAGGCCTACGACTTGAGTCGTTTTTCCAAGTGCGTTCTTAGGTCAACATTTCAAAAGAAACTCTTGTCTTTAAATCAAAATTACACTTCTGTCTTGCCTCTCATCGGCCAAGTTACAGTGGAGATGTTTGGAGACAATTGATGTAACATGCAGCGACACAAACAACAATGGAGGAGGAGAGAGATGCGCATTTTCGAGTTGGAAATACAATCACTATTTTGAGTATTTGTCAGCTAAAGATGGAAATATCAAGGTTTGTTGTACACATTCATTGTTGTTGTGTACCTTACTGTTAAACATGCACTTCTAATAAAGTGAGTGTTGGCAAAACCGGTTGTCATTTTTATGTTGAGGCGGCGGGGGTGTTGTCGGCAGCTGCTGAATGTTACTAATAAAGTAACTTGTAATCTAACTTAGTTACTTTTAAAATCAAGTAATCTGTAAGGAGTAATCAGTAATCAGATAACTTTTTCAAAGTAACTGGCAACACTGGTCAGGACATGGGTGAGCACTTGGACTTGGCCCCCGAGCGCTGCTGATGTGGCTGCCTACTGCTCTTGGCTGCCCTGGGAGGAAGGGCAGCAGGATAGGAAAAGGGCAGAAGCAAATTTCTCTGGTGAACGCTCTGGCATGCGTTTGTGTGTTCCACCACTCCCTGCCCATGTGTGTGTGTATCACTATTGTGAAATTATTAAAGGGTTCCTTCTTACTGGCAGTATCTGTGATTATTTTACAATATGCAGTTCATAAATATCAACAGTGAAGGTTAAAAGTAGAAGCTTTGACATTGTGTACATACAAAGGATTGTTTATTTAAAGATGTGTGTTTTTGTGTGCGTGTGATAGAAGCAGTTCTATGTGAGTCTTGGGTTGGTATTCTCAGCCACAGGTGGTGCCCAGTAAGACTCCCACCACAACCCTGCATGATGCCAGTCCTGGAGAGAAATAGAGAGTGAGAGAGAGAAAAAAAATTAAGTAGGAGGAGAAAGAGAGGTTATGGCTGGGAAAGAGGAAAGGCTTTCATGGGAAAGAAAGAGAGAGGGGACTGGAGTTATAGAAGAGGGATGGGCAGTTGCTAATGGACACTCAGTTGGAAGTCCTCCTCGCCCGGGCCAACATCAACATATGGTCCCCCTCCTCCTTCTCTTCCTCTGTGAAGACTAATCTCTCACGCCTCTCCTTCTACCAGCTTGTGTGAATGTCTGTGGCCACCTGCAGTTTCTGGGTCTAAGTTCTAGCTAGGTAGGCAGGCATGAGCCAGCTACTTTCTTCTCTGCTCTCGTTTTCATTCTCTGGTTAAGTCTCTTCTTCTCTCTCCAGGCTGCGTTAGCTGCAACTTTGTCAAGCCTGCTGCCACTGCTTTCTGTTTTTTCTTTTCTGCTTGCCACTCTCTTCTCAGCTAGGCAGCTGTACAAGAGCGATATTACTGCTGCTATTATAATAATTAAAGGAACTGGTGCATCCAATTACCAGGATGTAATCCTCCTATCACAACCATCTAATGGAGATCCCCGAGGGTGAGACTACAGGGAGATTGCTTTCAATACTAGGGTGGGCTGGCCTGCCTGCTTGCCAGACAGACAGGAAAACAGCCAGACAACAGTTCCCATCCCCCCCAGCCAGCCAGCCTGCTCAGCTACTGTAAAGGAAGAACTCTAGTGGCACTGTGTAGATCTGAGTAGTCAAGAGATGGCGGTTTCAAGAAATTTATTTTGCTTGTACAAATTAAGAATTAACAAAGTACTTTGTGATCAGTCATAACGAAGGAGGTGCTAGCCACAGGTCGTTCGCCAGAGTGATAAAGAACAACCCTAAAACCCTGCCTTATATAAACTTTAGATCAAATGGCATTCTATAAGGTCAATCCCTCAATGTAGCCAACTCTGTGATTGGTCAGCACTGCTCAGTGACAGTTTGACTCCATACCAAGTGTCCCACAGTTCTTTGATGTGGCATCTCTCCCCAAAACAGTAGATAGTAAAACCACAGGAGTTCACCAGTCAAATGGTCAACTGTCCTTTGTGTGGACATCTTCAAACAAGTATTTAATTAACCCCACCCATGCTACAGGAAGGGTCAGAGCAGCTTGATCAGTTAAACTGCTCCCTCAGATCACAATAACAATACAGTTGAATCCACATTGTCTCCAGACCAGCTGTCTCATCCTCCCCAGGTGTCATAAACTGCAAATGGCATCTCTACCAAATGGAGTTATTTCAACATTAACCAACTTTAGACTTCCATTAAAACACATTCCTCATATATAAAACACACACATTATAACTGTATTCCAAATTTCCACGACAGCTACACAGCTAACTAGACAAACAGTCTGCCAGCCAGCCAGCTAGCCAACCAACCAGTTGGCCAGGCAGCCAACCAGTCTGTCTTACCACCTAATTCTATCTATGCCATAACCTCACAGAGTGAAGAAGATTCCTGGTTCATATTCTTCCATCCTTTCTTTTTTTTTAATCCATGCTCATCCTGGAATAGCCAAACTGTTATTATACAGCAGCTATATGAATTCCACATTGGGAATTCCACAGCAGGAATGCAACATTTATTATTATCGTGGTTCAAATGCTTTTCAACATAATGCTGCCTGATTGCTTTGATTGACAGCCAGCACCTGGAGCTTGGCTGTGTTGTTTTGCATTACACAGGTAAGAGAGAATGGAAGGAGGGAGAGAGAGACCGAAATAGAGATGAATGGTGGGAGGTGGAATAGAGTATATGTTTAGAGAGGAAAAAGAAAGTGGGGAGTAGAGAAGGAAAATAAAGGTAAATACATCAAATAGAATGAGTACTGAGGAGGATGCATTGACTTTTCTGCTTCCTCTCTTTAATGTTCATTTATCCATTCCAACTTAAAAGGTCTGAAGTTATATCTAGGCATGTGCAGAGTGATGGGGGGGTTTGAGGGGGATCTTATTGGAAGAGCGAGAAAGAGAGGAAGAGAGTAGAAAGCAACAGAGTGAGAAAAGAGGATGAACTACGGTTGCATTGCGACTATTTTTGTGGCAACTGGCACTACTTTTTGGATGGCTGTAGAAAGGCAGGCCTGGTAGGCGAGAGACCTGGTAGAAACGCCCCCAAAAAGGTTGTTATCTCATTGTGTTGTTTTACAGAGACTATCAACAGACAGAGGGAGAGGGAACAGGTTGTTGTGTACAAAGACAAAATCACAGAACAAGTAAGATGATTAGCAAGCCTGTGTGACAGTTGTTTAGTGTCTGTCTTTGTATCGTTTTCTGTCAATGTCTCTGTCTCTCTCTCTGTTCTTTCTCAGTCTCTTTTTTCAGTGTCTTCCCCTCTTAGTTGTATATGATACCACTGATATAGAAGCCCCCTGATATCTAAAAAAATATACTCAGGAATCAATTAAACTGGAATTGCATTAAATGTAGTGAATCAACAACTCTCTCTACTGCATGGTATTGTCGTGTAGTATAGCATATTTTATTGTATGTTTTTGCTCAATATTCCTGTTGGTTCCCATCCTTCTCTGATAGATGAGTCTGTCTGTGAGTTAGTGATGATGGAGTGTAGAGAGGAAATCACATTATGGCCTCCCTCCACCACCACACACACACACATCTCCACACCTTCCCTCCTCCCTGTACCTCATTTGTGGGGTTTTTCAGTTATTTATCTGTTGGTTCAGTACGTCACTGGAGGAATATTAGTTTTTTTTCTCGTCTGGATATGATATTTGACCTCTTCTCCCTCCCCTTACATAAATGTGGTGGAGGATCAGTTGTGTTTATGCAGTGACTTTTGTCCCTGAATAAGTTAACATGGTCACTGAAGTCAGAGACTAACCTTTTCCATATATTTCTCCTCTTACTCTCTCCCACTCTTTTTTCTTTCTTCTCTCAATTTATCCCCTCTAATTCTCTCCTATTCCTCTCTCACATTTAGTCATTTCAGGCTCATTGTCTCTCAGTGTGATCCTGGTCTCCATGGGACTGACGGTGTGTACTGTCTGGCTCGTTGCTCTGTGTGGTGTCTGCACCTGGTGTCAACGCAAATTGGTAAGTAACTATGATGCCATATCCTGTTTCCTGCTTTGGTATTGATCTGTATTGTCCTTCACTGTTCACTTTAGTGGATGCCTTGGTTTTATGTCCTGTTGATGGAAGAAGATACCTAGAAGATACAGTTTTTTTTACATAATGAATTAATTGTGTGTACATTTTGACATCAGAAGTCATAGTATTGTAAGTCAGAAGTCATAGCCTCTTGTGCTGCATCATACAGACATACACACTCAAGTACGCACACACTACTTTTTCTAGTCTCACACACACCAATTCCAAACTTGGCTCTTAACAGAAGTGCCTGCTTGACCTGCTATCGAGGTGCGCAAACTCCCCCCCCCCCCCCCCCCCCCCCCAGGCCTGATGCCATTAGTGTAGACAAGTTCGACATCCAGGTAATTATCAGTGATTAATAATTAGCTATGCACAGTGTGCGAATTATACAATGACAATCGGGGGGGTCCCCCCCCGGGACGAAGTTCACCCCTGCCGCTGCCCCAACCAAGTAAACGGCACGACAACGCACTACTAAAACTACAAACACTATTGTTTGTAGTCATTTCTTTCTGAAATAATCTTGATCTTTACAAAATTTGCAGAGTAACATATCTGACTGTTCATCACAAAATAAGGTTGTTGGAAATCTCTCCAGATTCTGACAAGCAATGAGACAGACAAATGAAGCTATCTTGCTTTATATAGAGCTAGCGATAGCTATCTTTTAAGTTGGTGGTTAACCATGTTTCTATCATTAACATTCTTGTGAATATTCTACAGCTAATTGCCATTACAAATACATTCGTGACAGATTGTTGGGGTATTAGATAGCAAACTTGCCTTTCTTTCACTTTATCACGACGCAGAACGCACCGCTACACTGAGGTGATTCAACATTGCACACTGCCTGGTCACTCGCACGCTGTGTTTCTTGAGTTTTATTGGGCACTGGTCACTCGTGCTGTGTTTATTGCGTGAATTTTGACTATGGCAGTCAGTGTAATAGTGTGTGATATTCTCTGCCATAAAGTCAACATTTCTGTGTATTGCCAACCTGTTATTGAATGAATATGGTAACTATATTGTGATATTTACGACTACAGGTAAGAACGATATATAAATGTATCGACCCCCCCGACCTGTGGTTTTTACCTCTTTTGGGGGGGTCCGAGCCTTAATCGGGGGGGTCAGACCCCCCCAAACCCCCCCGTAATTCGCACACTGGCTATGCACTTTCTGTCCCTCCCTTTTGTCTATAACTGGAGAATAGAAACGGCTCATTGACCAGACACTCGGGTGACAAAATTGTCTCTTTGATTAAACTGTCCTTAATGTGAGTTTGTCTCACCCTTCTGCATAATGAAGTATGTCATATTTTATAAAGTAAAGAATTATTTTTATTTCCACTCCTCCTTTTAGCGTCTCGTTAAACCACCTCATTGTCTGGCCAGAATGAATGAATAGCATCACACATGGACACGGGAGCTTGAACATTCCTCTTTGGTTCTTAAGGACATACTCTCTACAGTAAAACACTGCCCCTGAGATTAGAGCAAAAACATTTTGAATGTAACACGGCATTTACTCTTACTGTGCACAACTCTTGGTGGTGAAATATTTCTTGGTTACACATTCATGCATGTTACACTCATTACAAAACATGGCTTGTGCTGTTGAATGAATATGGCTTGTGCTGTGATGTTCTATTAGATTGTGTAAACATTGTGTGCGTTTGTGTTTTTGTGCGTGTTTGTAGCTACTGTATGTGTGTGTAAGTGTGTCTATCTATATGCAGATCTGTGTGTGCTTGTGTGGCCTGGCCTGGTGTGCCACCTTGTTTACAGCTTCCAGCTCATGCTAATGATTCATATGGTAATGAGCACATCACTCGGAGCTGTTGGCTGCTGCCTGAGCGACACTGACTCTTCCCATGCCTTTGATCTGCTCTGGAAATACTGTCTCCTGCCTCCCATTCATTTTTCTTTCTTAATTTTCCCTCTCATTCGCTCTAACTCTTTCTCTATACTGCATGTGCAATATAAACAGTACATACTGTACGTCCCTCATACTATTCCCACATAAAGTAAGATGCACATGCTGTATGTACGTACAATATGTTATGGTGTTTTACTCAACAAGACTCATACCAACCAATATATTTTGACCAGGGGCGTCGCAAAATTTTTGGGATCCCAGGAAGAGATAGCAATTTGCCTCCCCCCTCGGGCATCCCCATTTTGGTTATGTCAGTTTATTCATTCAACACATTTTCAATTCAAGCTTTTCGCTGATTGTCTTGCCCTCTTGACCAAACCCTGTAGCTGGTTGTATCTTCTGTACTGTTCTCCAACTTTCTTTTCTTTACCCACTATCTATTTTCTAACTAAGAAATTCTATTTCCCCACAAAAATTGTTAAAGGGCCTGCTTAACAGGCACCACTGGGCATACTGCTGAATTCAACCAGCCACTTTTACCAGTCAGTAGGGTGACCAGAAGCATGACCCTGAAAAGGAGGACACGTCGGTCAAAAAAGGAGGACAAAGGGGGGGGGGGGGCATTAGGATGAAATTAAGACAATAACATTAGTCATTTTAGTAAGTCAACATTTGTAATTTGAATACAAATCCAATACTTACGGGAGTCAGGTGGCTGAGCGGTTAGGGACACAGGCTAGTAATCTGAAGGTTGCCAGTTCGATTCCCGGCAGTGCCAAATTACGTTGTGTCCTTGGGCAAGGCACTTCACCCTACTTGCCTCGGGGGGAATGTCCCTGTACTTACTGTAAGTCGCTCTGGATAAGAGTGTCTACTAAATGTAAATGTACTTCAATACAAGTGCACTGATTTTCTGTTGTCTTTGGTGAGATAAGTTGCATCAAAAAATAAATAAGAAAATAAGACAGTACCATTCCCCAAACTATTTCAATTGTAATATAAATTTAAATATATAATTTGGTCAGCTCAGCAGTGGTTGTTTTATCATCCACTGTTGTTGTGTTCGGGAAGAGTGCCCGGCAGAACTAGCATTATCTTTGTGCCGTTGCCTAGCGCAGGCATCCCACTCTAAAGCCCCTTTCCCCCTACCTCTCACATCTATATCAATGCGACAGAGCTTACAGAAGGCACGATATTTATCTTTGCTGCTCTTAGTGGCAAAGTGGAGTTCTGAAGTCCACGTAGGTTTGAGGGAGGTCTTTCTTTTTGGCATCTGAAATCCTACACGAGTGGTAAATTGCCACGGTGGGCAGGAAGGGTCAAAAACGAGGACAAAAGGGTGAAAAGGAGGACACGCAACAGCTGGACTGTCCGGACAAAATCCGGATGTCTGGTCACCCTACCAATCAGTCAGTCTTTACCAGTCAGTTAATCTGGTCACAATTAATCCTGCTTTCATTGACAAAAACTATGATAAATGGAAGAAAGATTGTTTTGCGTGGCCTACTAGCATACACAGCATATGATGTACAATAAATGAAGATTTGGAAAATGGGGAAGAGACAAAGGGGGATGGATGCATGCAGGAAAAGTTAAAAAGGTTGTGTGTGAGAGAGGAAGGGAGGAGGGTTAGTGGTCATTCAGCGTCCTTGTGTGTGACAGTGGTGACGACAGCAGTACTCAGGAGAACCCTCTGGAGACCCAGAGAGCAACACTGCTGCCGAACTGCTGCACAAGGCTGTCCAAACATGCCTGTCTCTTCTCTATCTCTCTCTACGTTATCTCTCCATCTCACTTGACATCTGATGCGTCTTTGCTTCACTATATACTGCTCTTTATTTTGTAATCTGTTTCAAACCTCCTCATCCTGTCACTCCTTTCTCTCTTTCTTGCCTATCGCTTCTTCTTTCGCATTGTGCTCTGCCTCGTTCTCTTTCTGCACCCTTTTCTCTTTCTGTCTGTATTCCTCCACCCCTCCCACTCCTAGCTCTTAATGTTTTTCCTTGCCTCCCTCTCTCCCTCCCTCTTTCCTTCTCTGCAGGTTCCTGCAGATTTCATGATTGTGGTGAATGATAGATGAGCTGCATTTGATAGCATCTTCTTCTCTGTAAAAAATGCCTTGTTGCAGTGGCAGAAAACATGTGGGGCAAAACAGTGGTTCTTAATGTGTGTGCATATGTGCGTTTGAGCATGCTTGCGGATATGTGTACACGTGTATGTGCGCTTGGACACGTGTGTGCATGGATCATGCCCAGGGCATTGTCCTGTCCTGTGGTAAGTAAAAAAACATGGATGATTGGCATACTATACATTCAGGTTACATTAACTACCATGTAACTGCATAGCGATACCTATATTAAAAACAATATAGTTCTATGGGAATTGTTGACAAAAGTGTAAGAAGGGACCGTATGGGAAAGGGGTGTGTGAAAGTGGATGTTGAAGGTTGGCAGTTGAAGGTTGTGCTTAACAAGCTCAATGTTAACATCCACAACCCATCCTCCCCCAAACCAAGTTTTACTAGTGTAATTACTTTGACCTCTAAACTGTTATGAAGGGTAACTACTTAGCATTTACCATGTAACCGCAGTGTTGGTACTATAGGTCCCATGGCTCCCATGGCTTCTCCTACCACTGCTATGCTGACGACACGCAGCTGTACCTGTCGTTCCCCCCGACTGATCCGGGGATCTCAGCTAGGATCGAGGCCTGCCTCACAGACATCTCCGCCTGGAAGACCGAGCACCACCTCCAGCTGAACCTCGCCAAAACAGAACTCCTCATCATCCCGGCCAAACCCTCCATCTCCCACGATCTCTCAATCACCCTGGGATTGGCGACGGTGACCCCTTCATCCTCTGCCAGGAACCTCGGGGTGACCATGGATGACGAGCTCTCCCTCTCAGCCCACATTGCTGCGGTCTCCCGGTCGTGTAGATTCACCCTCTACAACATCCGGAAGATCAGGAGATACCTATCTGAGCATTCCACCCAGCTGCTAATCCAAGCACTTGTCCTCTCAAAGTTGGACTACTGCAACTCGCTGCTCGCCGGTCTCCCAGCATGCGCAACCCGCCCTCTCCAGAGGATTCAGAACGCGGCGGCCCGTCTGGTCTTCAATCTACCCAGACACTCCCATGTTACCCCGATCCTCATCTCCCTCCACTGGCTTCCCATCACGGCCCGTATCAGATTCAAGACTCTGGTACTGACCTTCCGAGCGGTGAACGGGACTGCATCAAGTCTCTCCTCCAGCCTTACACCCCCCCCCCCCGCCACCTACGGTCTTCTTCTGACAACCGTCTGGTGGTCCCACCGCTCAAGAGCGCCCGGTCCCAACACAAGCTCTTCTCCTGTCTGGCCCCCCAATGGTGGAATCAACTCCTGATATGGAAAAAATTCTAGCGGCACTGTGTAGATTTGAATAGTCAAGAGATGGCGGTTACAATAAATTTATTTTGCTTGTACAAATCAAGATTTAACAAAGTACTTTGTGATCAGTCATAACGAAGGAGGTGCTAGCCACAGGTCGTTCGCCAGAGTGATACAGAACAACCCTAAAACCCTGCCTTATATAAACTTTAGATCAAATGGTTTTTCTGAACTCTGTGATTGGTCAGCACTGCTCAGTGACAGTGACTTCATATCAAGTTCCCACGGTTCTTTAATGTGGCCTCTCTCCCCAAACCAGTAGATAGTAAAACCACAGGGGTTCACCAGTCAAATGGTCAACTGTCCTTTGTGTGGGCACTTCAAACAAGTATTTGATTAACCCCACCCAATGCAACAGGAAGGGTCAGAGCAGCAGATCACAATAACAATACAGTTGAATCCACATTGTCTCCAGACCAGCCGTTTCTTCCCCCCAGGTGTCATAAACTGCAAATGGCATCTCTACCAAATGGAGTTGACTCTTCTTAGACTTACGTTCCTCATATATGAAACACACACATTATAACTGTATTCCAATTTTTTTTTTTTTTTACAATAGCATAAACCCAAACAATTAATCAAGAAAAATAAAATTCAAACATTAACATAAGAAATGCTAGTCTCAAGACAAAACCCATTGTACCCCGTACACCACAAAGTCCAGGTTGTCGGAACTGATGCCATGGTCGTGCATCCGTAGTGGCCATCTTCAGTTGGCTTGTAGACAAACTTCTTTCAGGCGGTGTAGTCTAGTCGAATCGATTGCAAACGACGATCAAATTGCTCAGGGCAACTTTCAACGACACTGCACTTTGCGCACAGCTCGGAAATTTCCTTGGTACTACGCAGAACGCGTATCCTCTGCTTCCGTCTCCAGACAAGGTGCACGCTTGCAATGGTTAGCGTGTATCCACGTTGCTCTCCCCTCCGATCTTAACCGCCGGATTAGTCGTCAGGAGAATCTGGTATGGCCCCGTCCACCTTGGGTTTTACCAGGCGTTTCAGGTCCTTCACCACGATCCAGTCATCTGGTATCAAATCATGCAGCGGTCCAGTCATAGGAATAGCCTCCTTCACCTGCCTGTGAATCTCACACAAAATAGACTCCAAAAAAGTTTGCACAGTGATAAACAAGCACATTCTCACAGAGGTCAGTTAAAGGTAACTGACTTCTTGTCGTCTGACTTAGTCTTCAAAGTTCTGTTCTCTCATTCAACACCAAAATAACTTCCTTAAACAAGTGTGACCCATTATCATTACATAACCTCAAAGAAAAATCCCATCGAAAATAATCTAAATGAACAAAAGCTTGATCACTGAGCCCCTGAGAAGTCTAAAACTTCTTCCCATCCACAATCATTAAACAGTATCACTTCTCCAAAAATTGAACTCAACAAAATCCATCTATCAATACCCAAATAGTTTCTCTAACCTTAACTGTGAAGCTTATCGTGTTTAAATTCCTTTTCTCATAATACTTGTCCCACATATGAAGTATTAACAAAATGACTATGCATCCATTACAAATCCTCTTGTATGCTAAAATAATGCATTCTTCTTGATATCACACAAACTGTAGAGGCATGATCTTTCCATGTGTTAACTTAGCAAAATCTCAAGATAAATGTTTTATGCAGACCATACAACCTCCATTTTTATTCTCATATCCTTCCTTTTTCCAAAACGCATTTTCTTGTGGATTAGTCCAAGTTCGAATCTCCATTCCACCATTCCTTTCTCCATCTGTCCGCTGTATTCTGTAATTCTTATCAAATATACTCAAACAAAACAAAATTCTCACTCTGGGTTAAATACAGTCCAATATTTTCAACTCAGCAATATCATATCAAACCCTCACAGTCCTATCACAAATCCAAACTACTGAAACTAAATTCATAAAACCATAAAACCCCCATAGTCACTCTCTGTTTGGATCAGTCAGTCATCAGTCAGTCATAAATTCCTAAACGTCATCTCTTCCTCTCTAAGAAGCCTGCGCTTCCCTTAAAGAATCTGTAACAAATGTTGTATCAAGGTCACACAACAATTTTCCTCAAAAGAGTCCTGTAAGCCCAAATTCATCAAGTTAGGCTCATCCGGACATAGCAACATCATCTCATCACTTCCTGTAAACATATCACATCAAAAACATATTCTAGTTAGTTCATCAATGCATTCAGGCAATCTAGAAACTGCTCCAGCTAGTATCAGCACTAGCATTTTCCCTGTGGAATAATCATAATTGTTAGAGTGAATTCCACATTTGCATACAGCAAGTTGTTCTATAAGTGAAAATAAGAAACTTCCTGTTTCCATACCTTTCCCAAAATCATATGTAACACCAATGATGTATTTAACTATCAGTAAATATTTTAACTCTTTTCCCTTTTATGAATTAACAAGCTTACACTGAAGCAACCAACTTTTGAATCAATTTGTATAAAATAAAACTATTTTAGAAAACAACCAAATTACCCCATCTTTTAGTCTCATATTATCTTTTCTTATAAAAACCTTTAGGAACAGTTCAAATGAATACCTTTAAATTTCAGATTCCCTTTTAATTTTTTCTGTATTTAAATTCACAAAATCAAATCTCTCTTTTTCCAAGACATGTAGAAAACCAGCATCACTACCCTAAACCAGAATTTAATCTGTATGATTCCAAAATAAAACATAGACCATAAAATGTTCTTAATGTAACCATTAACCAAACTTATACCCCATCTATATTTCTATATAGGTTAGATAGGTAGAACTTCATAACTTGCTTTGGCTGCAGTCCAGAACAAGCTACTTAGCACAAACCATCATAACCACAATTTATCAGACTTAATGAGTCTTCCCAAATTATTTCAAAACCAAGTTATCATAACCCTCTTTATGAACCAATAGCATAATAAAACAACCTCATCACAGCCTAACTGTTTATCCCAAAACATTGTACCATGCCCTTAAGACAAAAGAAAATATAAACTCTCCCTTTTTCTTTTAAACCTTTAAATTCACAATTTAACATAAACCCGTAAAACAAAACCTTATTCTTTAACTCCTCAAAAGTTTTATCAAAGCATGTAATGTATACACCTTTGAATATTCCTATATTTACCAGCTGTCTCAATTACTCTTTGTTAGTAAATCAACTCAAATAAACAATCGCGCATTTCAAACTCGAATCAAACAGCGCGCTCTGGAACAAAGCAAAAACTCTCAACCTTTTTTCTCTTTTTTTTTAAACAACACAGATGGTTGGCGTTTACCATCTATTCACTTAATTTTGCTAAAGTATAACTTTTCCAATTCAATTAGAACTAATTTATGAACCAGGGGTCTAATTTCTGCATTTTTATGGATACCATCACACACAAAACTCACATAATTATGCAGAATTATACCCTCTGAGATCACCCTAGTAAAACTCAACGTAACGGGACTCTTTTTAGCCCCCACCTTTCCTCGGAATTTCTGAAACTCATTTAAAATGTCCTCAAACAAACAAAAACCTTGTTAGCAAATGTCTCAAAATACTCATCACCCAACATATTTCAAAAATAACCAAATTAATATGTAAATTCGCTTCAAATTTATCTATTTCTCTAAATTTTCGTCTTAGTCAATTTCTCAATTTCCATCTGCGCATGCGTCATGCGGTTACTCATCCTGGATCTCAAATATCAAGCTGCAATTCCTTTACTAGCCTGTACCCGCCTGTCGGTGTGTTAGTTTGTTGGCCAATGTCGTTGCCATAGTTGCAAATTCAACTTCCTGGACTCTCCTTTGTCTCAGGACAGAGCAAAATGCACTTCCTCCACGTTTTCACCATTAGCCATTAGCCAACAAAGTCACGGCCTAGATTTTCTTCCTCTCAGATCCCAGCTATCCTAGCAATTTGTAAAAGACTTGGTTCAACAGACAGCGGACTGGCAAATTCGCTAGAATCATGTCAGCCTTCGGATTTCTTTCTAGGGACAAGTCTACCCTCTTACAACATGTAAAACAATTACCCATGGTTATATTTACAACAGAACCTCAATATTTACAATTCTATCAACTATTAGTACTATTTTAACTTCAACATAAAAATTAGGCTCCGAAATCTACATATGCACCTAATATCACTCGTCAGAGAACGACAGTTTACCCATGTATTAGCATTCTGGTTGGACAAAGCTTCAACTTCAAGTCCATTTAAATAGGTAAATATGAATACCACCAAACCCAACACATTTCAACAAATCATCTCAGCAGCAATAAACACACATATGTAGCACCTTTGCCCTTAACAACAAACGCAATTCAGTCTCTCGAACTAGTTCTCCTTGTATACACTTCAGTCCCTCGGACTGGCTCAATCTTTCTAATCACTTCTTCATAACCCTTTACATATTTCTTTAAACAACAGTAACATCTGTGAACTTCCACAAAATTAAAAATTAAAACCATCGAACATTTCCAGACATAAACAAAAATATTCCTTAAACAACATAACATTTCCGTTTGAACGCATAACTTTCTATAAAAGTTTCAATAACCCCGGGATTGTAATTCTTAAAATGAATATCGCTTTTGTTGCCAAAACTGGCCTTTTACCAATCATCCTACCCCCAAATTTTTTTTCCAACGCATTATTCCATAACGAATCAAGCTCATAATATAGAAAATCGGTCTGTACATAATTTCCAAATCAAGAGTATGGCAACTCACAATATTTTCTTAAGTTCGACAAAGAAACAGAAACACACATCTGTTTTCCCAACCAATATACTTCACAATTCATCGTCAAATTCTCTATAAAATGAGTGATTATTTTTTTGTTTTTTTGCACTCATGTTTGGGCCACTGCACGCAGAATGAGCTTCACTGAAAGAATCAACTTCCGCTAGGCTCAAGCGCATGCGCCTCTTTTCAAGTGGAGAATTCAGTCAAAGAATTAACATTAGCATTTTCAAAACAGAATGTCTCCGTCTTCAAAAACAAATGCCTTCTGGCGGTAATCAGACCGATGTAAATTCTAACATCAAACATATAACGGTTAACACAGAGTTGTAAAACAATCGTCTCTCCTCTACCAACAGTGTCAACCGATAAACATTGTACGCCACCATTTCGGAACTCAACTTCCGGTCACGAACCCCTCTGATTTTGCGAGTTCACTCACAATTTCTAGAAAACTTTCAACAAAGATGACACATCTCCGGACATTCACGTACATTTTGCTCAAATTCCCACAACTAAAGCACACATTTTGGATTGACCTAGCAATTCGTGTTGGCCTACATGTTTTTCAACAGCATGTCAACACGCTCTGCATCAGCTTTGACCATAGCCCACAACACGCTTATTCCAAACACAACAGGGACTCAAACCCTTTGTTCCGGAGAGGACTTTAACCTTTCCTTCTTTGAAACACAATGGCAATTGCAAGTCAAGGCACAAGCTTCAATCTTTGCGGGAATCCAAAGCAAATATATAAAGATGGCAGATGTCAGAAGATATCTGACCTATCTCCATCCAATCAGAAAAAGCTCTCCAATCAGGCTAAAATCTATTCTTTTCTCCACTTAAAAAAAACCGTGTATCTATTTCTCTCCACGAACCTATTTCGCAATACAATAAGGTCCTTAAAACAAAATGACCCCACAATCGAAAATCCACATTTATCAATCCATATTTGCATTTGCAATAAACTATCGTTACCATACTTTTGTTTCATGTAATCGATGTTTGGACAGGTCAATTCTGCCTCCAGACCATTAATTTTTAGAATTACAATCCATAAACGATAACCAACGACGGAAAATAAAGACACAATTACCCCTTTTCTTTTCTAAAAACAATTAAATTCCGACTTCACAACTTTCAATGAAAATAACTGCACAATCATAAATTACAAATATTCAAACCGAAAAATAATAAAAGTTTTGAAAAACAATTAAAATTTTGATTTTTGTAATTTGTATATAGGTTGAATAATAGACACCATTAGTTACTCATACTTCTTTTAACCTCAAAAAACATAACTTGTAATTAAAACAAAAAATGAACACGCGTGTTGCAAACTTAAAACCTCTACTTTGAAATTTCACAGGCCCATACTTCCTCATTTTAGTCAAGTCAAGAGATGGCGGTTACAATAAATTTATTTTGCTTGTACAAATCAAGATTTAACAAAGTACTTTGTGATCAGTCATAACGAAGGAGGTGCTAGCCACAGGTCGTTCGCCAGAGTGATACAGAACAACCCTAAAACCCTGCCTTATATAAACTATAGATCAAATGGTTTTTCTGAACTCTGTGATTGGTCAGCACTGCTCAGTGACAGTGACTTCATATCAAGTTCCCACGGTTCTTTAATGTGGCCTCTCTCCCCAAACCAGTAGATAGTAAAACCACAGGGGTTCACCAGTCAAATGGTCAACTGTCCTTTGTGTGGGCACTTCAAACAAGTATTTGATTAACCCCACCCAATGCAACAGGAAGGGTCAGAGCAGCAGATCACAATAACAATACAGTTGAATCCACATTGTCTCCAGACCAGCCGTTTCTTCCCCCCAGGTGTCATAAACTGCAAATGGCATCTCTACCAAATGGAGTTGACTCTTCTTAGACTTCCGTTCCTCATATATGAAACACACACATTATAACTGTATTCCAAAATTTCCACGACACTCCCCACCTCCATCAGAGACACTGACTGTCTCCCCACCTTCAAGAAAAGGCTCAAGACGCACTTGTTCCGGGAGTACAACGGCACTTAGGAATGCTTGGCTGGACCTGATGTTAGTTTCCTCCAGGATCACAATGACTCGTATTGAGAGACTTGTTGCTCTTGTTGGTTAGTTGTAACGGTTTCAAATTCTTGTACTCGCTGTGAAATATTTTTACTGTTGATTGTTTTTTCTACAGGTACACTCTTGCACTCTTGTGGGGAGTTTCATGTTGTTCAATTGTAACTTGTTTAATTGCATGCTCTTATGGTTCTTCCCTTTGGCACTTATTTGGTTTTCCACAATGTATGCTTCATGTTTTGGCTGCTCGCAATGTTTGGGGCTATCTCGTTGTTATGATCAGTGACCTATGCTCTTTTGTAAAGCTCTCTCTTGGAAGTCGCTTTGGATAAAAGCGTCTGCTAAATGCATAAATGTAAATGTATTGGTTTACGGAGCGCTAGATTGGCTGGGAAGCCGTGATCGTGATTAAAATTCGATTAATCATGCAGCGGTTCATTTATCAAGCATTGAAAATATTCTATCTGTAAAGTTATTAGCATTTTTACACAATTATCTTTAAAATAAAGTATCCTGAAAAGGGACGTTTATTTTTATATGCTGAGCTTATAAAGACTTTTGAGCAGAATCATATCAGAGGTACAGTATGTGAAAATAAAATTTTTTTAAACTTGTGTTAGGTTTGTCGTTGTCTAGGTGTAACGAATATAAAAAATAAAAAAATTCCACTTAAAATCCCTCCATTTTATTTTGGCATTACTGTACTGTTGTCGGTTTTATTTATTTAATATAGTTTTGTGTATAATTTTAAGAGCTTTTAAAATTTTATTTTGCCGTTCTGTTAATGAAGTAATTGGTGTGCGTGGTGCGAACTTGCCTCAGTCTGTGCGGAGACTTGTCGAGTTAGCTTTTAATGAAGCAAAAGCCTGCTCATTTTGCTGTTTCCTATTTATCTGTCCAGGTAATGTCACTTTAATACATAACGTCACTGTGTCCAATCCCGACCACTGTAAACTACTATTGTCCAAACCCGAACAGGGTTTGGACACTCAGTTTCCGGTCTTTTTGCCAGCATTTTCTTTTGCTATCGCCAGGAAAGTGTAAGTAGTATTATTTTAGGCATACCAAACAATCTACGTGTAAAATGTCATGAACATATATGGACGTTTACATGTCTAAATAATATAGGAAAGTTACTTTGGTCGAAAGACCACTCGGCGACACTTGGGCGACGATCTTTACTCAGACAAGTGTGTCTGTGTTGTCATCGTACTGCTACTATGGGTTAGCATATGAGTGTATTTCAACGCTAGCTTAACACTACTTTGTCTTGCCAATGAAAATACACGATCATGTGTGACGTGATCTGTAGTCGAGGGGAGGAAGGGAGCAAAGCTAGCAAACTTTGAGAAGTGTTCAACAAAACATCCAGCAGGTGGTGGTATACAGTCAAATTGAGATTTTATCGCATAGTTTGGAGATGTTGAAACGTGATATCTTATTGTGGAGGACATAACTACGTCCCCGGATATGTTGACAGCATTGATGGTCAGTTTGGTGACCCTGGATCAAGTTAATATCCCCGGAAAAACAGCAGCGGCCAGTGTTTAGAAGTGCGGTCGGGTTTGGACAAGGGTAGCGCACGGCTAATTTACCGGCGCCAGCGTCTTTTGACCGGCTCTAGTAAAGGCTAAGCTAACTCTAAATTTTTTAACAATATTTAGCTCGAAAGGTAAGAAGTTAAAGCTTAACGTGAAATCAGTAAATCAGCTGAAAACGTGATACGATTATTTTATCAATATTTGAAGTGGCATTTTATCAGAATGTTAGCTAAAAAACGGTCGGGATTGGACACAGTGACGCTAATGATGTTTATGTTAGGTACATTTTGCTAATCTATTTAAAACTACGTTATGTATAATCTTTGTTGAATTGTTGAATAACATTTTGGCGGGATCTGCCTGAGTCTGTGTGGAAACTTGTTGCTTGTTGCCTGCTCATTTTGCTGTTTCCTATTTATCTGTTCAGGTAATGGTACAAATAAAGTGTCACACAGCCAGAGAAGTCGTGCATCGTCATTCACAATGCAAGTTAACAGTCTGCAAATGTCAGTCGGATAGAGCGGACTACATAGGGGGATATTAGTAGACTGTCACCGATGCTATGGCTAACAAGCGGCAGGCCCCGGGGCAGCTCAAGCTGCTGTTCCGCGAACAAGCTGGTATATTCGATCAGTTTGATATTTACATTAAGCACGGCGTCACACAAAGGAAAAGGTGGATAGGCAGCAGTGGGGAAACAACCGCAGTGGGGAAACTGAAACCCAGGAGACAACGGGTCGGCATCAATGGTTACGTCCACCCACAACAACCTCTGATGTTCCTCCATCTTTCTGCCATCTGGGAGTTAAAAAAGGCTAAACCCCTCCCCATGATTACCTGGGCCCCAATCAGGACACAGGGCGTAGTCCCACTCCCCTTTCAATCACCACCATGCCACTAAAGTGTTATACTTAAAAGTTACTTCCAAGAAAGGAATATGAACCATCCCTCTAACACCCTGCCACTAGGCGTGCACGTAAAACTTTGTCATTCTCTGTGTGGGTGTGTTGGCCCACTCACTGTGCAACAGCACATAGGGAGCATTTCAAAGAGAACTAGGGTGTGCTTGCTTGCAGATGGGTCAGTTTATTAACTGCTATTTTTACAACTGATATTTCAGTATATTTTATATAAAAATGCCTACTTTAAAAAGCATAGCCTAGATTTGTTGCTGCTCATGTACAATTCAAAATACAAAAAGTGAAGTGTAGCATGTCCCTGTACTTACTGTAAGTCGCTCTGGATACGGGCGTCTGCTAAAATGACTAAATGTACTGTAAATGTAGAATGAAATTAACCTATATGACTAAAACGTCACCTTAACTGTTTCCCTTTTTACAGTAGTGATATTTTCAAGCATTTAGCCCACTCATATTGCATTCATTCATTAAGAACCACCTTTGAAACAAGCTGAACCCCCTTGAAACAAGCTTTTCTATAACAACGTTCTCACCGGCATTATTATTATTAGCTACTGGTAGATGGAATCGCGATTGAAACAGTACCATCTGCTAACTGAAAATATGCCCCCAAAAAACGTAAATAAGCTTGACATTTATTTAGGCGGAAATGGCTAATTCAAAAGAAGTTTGCTGGAAGCGATCATTGTCAGTAACAAAGCCAAAAGCGACTTTTTGGTCTCAGTCTAGAGCCCTGCCTGGAGAAGCTGAATTGTGTACGAGCTAGTGATGGGTCGTTCGCGAACGATCCGGCTCTAAGAGCCGGCTCTTGAAGGTGAACGTCGGGAGCTGGCTCGCATATCTGAAGAGCCGACTCTATTTTTAATAGATTAATACAGCCTATAAAAACTACATGATTATGAAATAATGAATTTTAATTGTATTGAAAATAATTGACTAATTCAAAGAACAACAAATACTTGTAGTCTTAAAGGCGCACACGATCATCCTCACATTCTGTTCCTGTCAATCCTGCATGAGGGAGGGCCGAGCCAACTCACACAGTCAGAGAGTAGTCAAAACTCGGAGAGCCATGATAAATCAATGCATTTTTAAAGATATGTGGTTACGGTCGAGTATGATTTCATTTCATAATTTAATTCAAATTGTTTTCACACCCATCATAGTTAAATTCATAGTTAAAACATGTATTTTTTAAAGAGCCGTTCGGGAGCCAAAAGAGCCGGCTCTTTTTGGTGAGCTGAGCCATACGAGCCGGCTCACGAAAAAGAGCCGAAATGCCCATCACTAGTACGAGCAAGCTACTCTACTGTAGCCTAGTGCTAGCTGCTGTTGCTAACCAAACTACACTGAGGGGATTGTTTGAATGCGATGGAAATTAAAAACGTTCTTTTTGACATAAAGTTTAGGCTGTGGCATTGAAGACAGTGACGCACCACACAAGCTTGAGTTTAAATACATTCTTTAATGTTTAATGCTACTAGTACACCACGGCACGATACGATACTTGCTGTGCAACAGTCTATGCACGTCGTATCTAATGCGTCGTTGCTAACGTGTGCCGGAAACGTGTTTTTTCACTACTCCTCCTACAATTATTTTCGAATCTTCTTCATAATTGCCACAAATAGGGAGCGCCCAGCGTTCGAACCGGAAAACAGATGTAATCGTTTCCGCTTATCACTTCCGTACACATCTGCAGCGCTTGGTGATGCAAAGAACTTATATTGACAGAGAAGTTCAAGCATTTTATAAATTATATTACTCTCTACATTAGGCTAAGTGTGACAGTGATGAGTTTATATAACGTTATAATAGCCTAACGTTAGACCGTTTCCCTGGAGGTAACGTTAACGCTAGCTCTACAGTACACATTACAACGTTAGCCTACAGTATACACAAATAAGTTATCAATTAAATATATGAATTCAGCAAATTAATTTAAGAAGCTCATTTTAATTTACTGTCATATCCATATAAATCATTATTCTGGTTTCTATGGCTAGGACCTGCAGTTCCTAGAAGGAATTAAGTTCACTAGCCTACTACTAGACTAAAAAAACGTTAAAGTTAGCAGGTGCATAAGATTACGCTACCGACAAAATTTACCTGTCAGGGTCTTTGGGAAAGCGATGAAAGGCATAAATACTGTCACATTGGTAGTTGTTGCAGTTGATTTTCGAACACTGCGTTCTTTGAGTCCACTTGGACTTCGTTGTCATATTGTCTCTTTCTGTGTAACTGTTATAACTAGCTAGTATGTAACTTTGTTACTATTAGTCCAGGCAAAGTAGCGTTTTACAACAGACTAATTGTAAAACATTTTTTTTGCAGCTTAGATCATTTCTATGAGGTGTCCAGAACAACATACTAAAAGTCCTAAGAAATCGTAGTTGAGGAAATATGTTAAATTCTCATCAATCCGAGATGTGTGGCAATAAGGCCAGGCAACATTACACCTCAATGGGGTTATTTTTTCCCTTTACTCCTATCAAAATGAAACTTTACACAATGAAACTACCCATGACAAGTACAACATTTTGTATTACAAGTTTCTTTAAAAATGAATGTTAATATGCAAATGAGCTATACACTAATCGAATATGCCCAAAATACACCCAAATAGGCTTAATGTTTTACTTTACTCCTACCACAATAAAACTTAACATAGTAAAAGTATAAATGAAAAGTAACTTTTTATTACAAGTTTCTTTTGAAAGTAATTTGAATATGCACATGAGCTCCACACTTATTGAATATGCTCTAATTTGAATAGGCAGAAACACCATTCATATGACAAATACATCGGCCCAATCTTCATCCAATCATCCTTCTGCTAATGACCTGATGGTCATTATTGGCATAAATCTCCCATCCAAAACATGCCACCCCCAGTCTTTTGGTCCATACGTTCACTTCCCCTTTCCACTCCATCATTTGGCAAAAGACCCAAAGACTATGGAACTTTGCAGCTGTTGACGTTGGAGGGATAGTTACATTTATGCATTTAGCAGATGCTTTTATCCAAAGCGACTTCCAAGAGAGAGCTTTACAAAAGTGCATAGGTCACTGATCATAACAACGAGATAGCCCCAAACATTGCGGGTAGCCAAAACATGAAGCATACATTGTGAAAAAACAAATAAGTCCCAAAGGGAAGTACCATAAGAGCATGTTTAGACAAGTTACAATTAAACAACATGAACTTCAGAAGTGCAAGTGTGTACCTGTAGAAAAAGCAAGCAACAATAATATAATTCACAGCGAGTACAATAACTTTAAGTCAGTTACAACTAACCAACAAGAGCAACAAGTCTCTCAATAAGAGTCATTGTGATCCTGGAGGAAACTAACATCATGTCCAGCCAATCATTCCTAAGTACCGGAACAAGTGCGTCTTGAGCCTTTTCTTGAAGGTGGAGAGACAGTCAGTGTCTCTGATGGAGGTGGGGAATTGATTCCACCATTGGGGGGCCAGACAGGAGAAGAGCTTGTGTTGGGACCGGGCGCTCTTGAGCGGTGGGACCACCAGACGGTTGTCAGAAGAAGACCGTAGTTGGCGGGTGGGGGTGTAAGGCTGGAGGAGAGACTTGATGTAGTCGGGTTCAGTCCCATTTACCGCTCGGAAAATAAACTGAGTCTCCACTATATTACGCTGCACCTCAAAATGCTTCTGACCTTAGATCACAATACTTTCTTTTAGCAATTTACAATTTTTATTGCTGCATACATAGCCTAACTCTTACATACATATACAGTACATTTGCCTCAACCCTTACTGCAGTTCTGGGCTTGTGCTATTGTTGTTCAGTTTCTGTGCAGGCATGAACAGGGGGGACAACCTGGATATTGAGCTCTGAGTAATGAGCTGTCTGAAAGAGCAGTGCAGCAGTGTCATTACACACTGCTGTGCCAGCTTTGCACGAACACTGACTGGAGGTCATGACGACAGGTTCTGAATCACGTAGCACTATCTGTGTAAAATACACAAAGAGACAATTAGACAAACATTGATACTGATGTATCCATTGAATTGTTTTTGAAGTGAATTTTGCTACTATTCAGATACCGCTGAATTAAGAATTGGCCAAGTAAAGTTGCTGGGGTAAGTTTGTTGACAAGGGGTTTCCTACAAGTCTATTACAATATGAGGTGAGGTATACCATACCAAATATGTTGCAATAGAAATATTTACTGTCAATCAACTTTGCCCCAATTACCTTACTTCTCCACTAACAGGTAGACTATAGCCATTCATCAAGAGTCTCAGAAGAATGTTTACATAGTCGAGAACATGTTCATGGTCAAATGAAAGCAGTTTTAATGTAAATATTTTCGTTCCGAGAGGCTTGATGAACGCATGCTATGCTGCAGTCATTGAACTGGAACAGACTGCAAAATTGAACAGAATACCCAAACCCATCCCTAAACATTAGCCTACTCTCAAGCTGTGTGGTTTTTCATTCTTCTGCATGGACCTGTGACAAGCTGCTCTGACACTGATAGTACCGGTCAACCTGTCTTTGTTTGAAACTGGTGGACAAGAAGATACAGCATTCATCCATTCAGTACTTTTATCATTATTCTAACAATATTTTAGAAATCTGAAACACCTGCCAGAACAGCAGTCTACATTAGACCTACAGTCGACACATTAGACCTACAGTCTGATGGATTACATAACAGTTGACCAGCATAAACACACAGGACATCGTAGTAATTATACTGTTGGTACTATAACCCCATCGCTAAAATGTTTTTAAACAATGTTTTTAAAAGTCTTCGTTTGACTGTTTTAATCGTCTGCGAGCAAAAATAGAAGACTAAACTACTGATAGCATACAAGTCTAAATTAACTACTGATAGTTAGCTAACACTACTGGTATCGCTATATCCGATGCCATTAGCAAAAGCTACACATATTACATACCTTCATAATTATGAATAAATGAGGAGGCGTAAAACTTAAATACCTTGTCTAACAGAGTACTCGGGGCTCTGGACGTCCGTTTGGCAATACGGTGTACATCGGAAATTGTAATTAAGGGTAACGTTAGCTCCTGTAAACACCGAAGGTGGCCATTACTACGCTGTGTTTACATCAGTAGCGGCCGGCCGGAAGTAGTTACATCTGTTTTGTAGAACCCGGAAGAATGTTGCGCATAACCCCTATTATCTTCAGACCAAGCCTCACAAAAGTTATCCCCTGGAGCTTTGATTTTCGCAACCGTTTGTTAGTTACAGCCAAATTCAGCAACTGATCTGGAAAAAGGGAAGTGAGGTCATATCTTAGCGAATCTTTGATGGATTAGGTGCGTTCGACATGGACTGCGGCTGCATGAAACGACCGGCAAGAGTAGCCGCTTGCTGTCGGGGAGGAGTTGAAAACGGCTCTGTGAAGTCGGACATTCCAGCTTCTCGTGGTTTGCTGCGTTGACGTCAGTCATGGCCGATCAAGCGCTGTTTGCTTACTTTACTTCATTTATAATTAAACTTAGTCTTTCCGTTAGTGAAGAGGCGGACTAAAACCCTTTCTTCAACACATTTTTAATTCAATTAAACAGTTTGGTCCGGATTTGAGCGTTGGTGAAACTGAAAGTGTCAGAATAATTACAAAACACGCGTCAAAGTTGTCGCGTGTGAGTCTGGCCAATCATGAAATAGCTATGTCGTCATTTGAACCCGTGCAGTTGCTCTTGAGAAAATGCGCTCGGCTACACAGCCGGCAGTTCTCGAATCGATCTCACGGTACTTTGATGGCTACGTCACAGTGACCTAGCCTCGGCGCCGTCTCAAGTCGGACAAAAAGTCTAACCACAATTCACTGTTTCAAGTCAGCCAGCTGCAGCGCTGCATGAAGTCAGGTCATGTCGAACGCACCTATTGACTCCAAACTTGGTGTATGGATTCATGACCCTGTTATTGAGAGGACCGGAAAAAAGTTGTGTCATTTGAGCTAGGGGGCACTACAATAGGACAAAATTGTGTTTTGACCAATAACTGTTGATTTGTTTGTCGTATTTAAGTGATTCCTATGTCTCGTGATATCTTAGGAGATCCCGTTGTCATGTAACTGGGTCTAGTTAATGGCGTAATGTTATGGGCATGGAGATGAGGCTACCACAAGGGGGCAGGGCGGTAGAATATAACAGAGCAAGACGTTAGATACTACACACACGCCACGAATAAAGGAGACTTGTATTAAACGTGTCACGGAGCATTCATTCCGCAAGCAGAAGCTTGTACATGGTGTCAGAACGCGGATTTGAGTAATGGCGAAGTTCAACCCACCCGAACCGATGGACTTTACACGGCCGGAGCAGTGGCCGGAGTGGAGGCGACGCTTTCAACGGTACCGAACGGCTACTAAGCTAAACACCGAGAGCGGTGTCGTACAGGTTAGCACGCTGCTATATGCGTTGGGCAAGGAGGCCGAGCAGGTTTTCAGCACTTTTGTTTTCGTGGGTGAAGAAAAGGATGATGACTACGAGACTGTGTTGGCCAAGCTAAATAATTATTTTGTTCTGAAAGTGAACGTTATACACGAGAGGGCTCGTTTCCACCTTAGGGCACAGAAGCAAGGTGAATCAGCGGAGGAATATATCCGCACGCTATACGAGCTAGCCGAGACATGCCAGTTTGGTCCAGCAAAGATTGAAAACATAAGGGACAAGCTGGTTATAGGGATCTTGGACAAAGGGATGTCTGAAAAGCTACAGCTGACGGCAGACCTGACACTGGACAAAGCAGTGGAGATGGTGAGACAGGCCGAGGAGATAAAGAGCCAAGTTAGCCAGCAGGCTATAGCTAGCTCAGCTGAAGCTAACTACCTCAGTGAAGTGGCGCGGAATCATACACGCGCGGGGCCTTCAAAGCCACACGGTGGAAGAGAAGAAAAGGGCGGCAGCTTTCACGGAGGAGGATATCGCGACAGAGGTGGAAAACCACCCAACACAAAATGCTACAGGTGTGGCAAGGACAACAAACATGCTCAGTGTCCAGCTAAAGCTGTAAAATGCAGGAATTGTCAGAAAATAGGACATTTTGCGGTTGTGTGTCACTCTGCCAAGGTAAATGAACTGACTATAGCGGAACAGGATGCCGACCAGTCTGACGGACGTTTTTTAGGTGAAGTCAAAGCGTACACCTACATCTCAGACAACAACACCTTGGACAGTAAAACTGAACGTTTGTGGGACATCTCTCTCCTTTAAGATCGATACTGGTGCAGATTCCACGGTGATTTCAAAAGAAACATATCACCAGCTCAGACACCTGCCCCAGCTAGAAAAGAACGACAGAGACTTTGACAGTCCTGGAGGTAAACTGAGCTGTTTGGGGGGATTTGTAGCTTTAACGAAATACAAAGGCCAGTTCTACAAATATAAGGTCCATGTGATTGAAACAGCCAATGGCAGCAACCTGTTAGGTCGAAACGTGGCTGTGGCAATGGGACTAGTACAAAGAGTAGAGGAAGTCCAGGCGTGCCAAAGCACGTTTGGGCAGGATTTGGGACTCTTGAACATAAAGCCAGTGAGAATTTGTTTAAGAGAGGATGCAGAACCATATGCAGTTAACACGGCGAGGAGAGTGTCTGCCCCCCTGCTTCCTAAAGTCAAAGCTGAACTGGAGAGGATGGAGAAATGTGGCGTCATTGAGGAGATCACAGAGCCAACGGAGTGGTGCGCTCCAATGGTTCCTGTCCCAAAGAAGACTGGGGATGTGAGAATCTGTGTTGACCTCAAACGGCTCAACAAAGCCGTTAAGAGGGAGAGGTTCGTCCTACCTACAATGGACGACATACTGCCTCGGTTGGAAGAATCGTGTGTGTTCTCCCTGCTCGACGCTGAAAGCGGGTTTTGGCAGATCCCGCTGGAGCGTGATACAGCCAAATTGACCACATTCATCACAACCATGGGGAGGTACTTCTTTAAGTGACTCCCTTTTGGAATCTCCAGCGCACCGGAGATATTCCAGAGAGAAATGTCAACCTTGTTCAGAGGCCTGGAAGGAGTTTAAATTTACATGGATGACATTCTTGTTCATGGACAGGATGAGAAGGAGCATGAGGAAAGGCTCCAAAATGTACTCCGGACCCTGGACAACGCAGGCTTAAAGCTAAACTACAAAAAGTGTCACATGCGTCAGAGGCAGTTAAACTACCTAGGTCATCTCATCGACAGAGCCGGCATCCGGCCTGACCCCGCAAAAGTCGGTGCCATCACAGAGCTACAACCGCCAGAGGATGTTCCAGGTCTGAGAAGGTTCCTGGGCATGGTCCATTATCTAGGGAGATACCTGCCCAACCTGACAGATGCACTACAACTCCTAAATGACCTGCTAAAAGATGACACAACCTGGATCTGGGATGCTGCACAAGCAGACGCCTTTAACCCTTGTGTTATCTTCGGGTCATTCTGACCCATCAGTCATTGTGACCCACCGTCGTATTGCGACAGATTTACCGCATACAAAGACAAAGTGAAGCATTTTCTTTTAACCGTTGGGCTGTCTCAGACCCTCCACATTGCAAAGGTTAAAAGAAAATTATTTTAATTTGTTTTTGTATTGGGTAAAATTGGGTAAACACAACGATGGTTCGTTATGAACCTTTGGGTCATGTGACCCGAAGGCAGCACGAGGGTTAAGAGAGTAAAGCAACTCGTCACCACCGCACCAACTCTTGCCTTCTATGATGTACACAAGCCTACAATAGTGAGTTTGGACGCAAGTAGCTATGGGCTGGGTAGTGTGCTACTGCAACAACACCCTGAGGGACTGAAACCAGTAGCATTCTGTTCTAGGGCACTGACTGATACAGAAAAACGCTACGCGCAGATAGAAAAAGAGACTCTAGCTGTGGTCTGGGCCTGTGAAAGATTTTCCACTTACCTGTATGGCCTAAATGAGTTCACAGTGCACACAGATCACAAACCGTTGGTTCCTCTGATTAACAATAAAGACTTAGATGCAGTTCCCCTGAGGTGCCAACGCCTACTTATGCGCCTGATGAGGTACAACCCCACGGCAGAGTATGTTCCGGGGTAAACACTGACAGTAGCTGACACACTATCTAGACAGCCACTACCCTTCATACACAGTGAAGTGTGTGAACTAATGTGTGATGTCTCAGCATTTGAAGCCGCAGCTCATGCATCATGGCCCGTATCTCAGCTGAAGCTGGACAGGATCAAGCAGGAGACGAGCATGGACAGAGAACTGCGAGTGGTGAGCAGACAGGTGATCGAAGGTTGGCCAAAACACGTGAATAACATTCCAGCTCAAGCAAGAGCATACCACCAGTGGAGGAATGGACTGTTTGTGTCAGAAGGTCTTGTGCTCTATGGCGACCGTATCGTCATCCCGCACAGCATGAGAAGTGACATATTGCAACGTCTGCACGATGGGCACCAGGGCATCACTAAATGTCGCGAGAGGGCGCACATGAGCGTGTGGTGGCCTGGTCTGGAGAGCGAGATTCAGGACCTAGTGACAACATGCCCAGAATGTATGGAGGTCAGACCAACACAGAGGAAAGAGTCTCTGATAACCACACCGCTACCACAAAGGCCCTGGCAAAAGATTGGAGCGGACATCTGTGAGTATGCAAAGCAGAACTATCTGGTCGTTATTGATTATTTCTCTCGCTATCTTGAAATAGCCCATCTGCCTGACATGACGAGTGAGACCACCTGTGCACGGCTGAAAAACATGTTTGCCAGGTGGGGGTGTCCAGACGAGCTACGCACAGACAATGGAGGACAGTTTTCAAGTAAGGAGTTTAAACGCTTTTCTGTGACTTATGACTTTCAACACATTACCTCCAGCCCCCACTACCCTCAGTCCAATGGGGGGGCTGAGAGGGCAGTGCAAACGGCGAAAAGGATCCTCCGGCAGGCTGACCCGTTCCTGGCTCTCATGAGCTACAGAGCTACTCCGCTGCATGCCACGGGTTGCAGTCCTGCCCAGCTGATGATGGGCCGACAGATCAAAACAACAGTGCCTACAGTCGACAAGGTACTGTCTCCAAAATGGCCCGACCTTGCAAAAGTGCGCCAAGCTGACTCCAAGGCCAAAAGCAGCTACAGGCGTGCCTACAACACACGCCACAGCGCCAGATCACTTCTGCCTCTCAATCCGGGTGACAGTGTGGCAGTGAAACTCGATGGTGAGTCAGGCTGGACGACAACAGGGACAGTCCAAATGCCACACCCAACTCCGAGGTCCTACCTGATCCACACGGACCATGGGATACTGCGAAGGAACAGGCGACACTTGCGCCCGACGTTCCCTCCTACACAAGAGCCGGACACAACAGAGGACACACAGGTGGCTGAACATTCCCAACCTTCACCTGTTAGACAGACTGTTCCACTGGGGCCCGTGGCACAGCCCCCTGCTCAGGCTCGTGTATCTTCACGGGGGAGGATTCTCCGCCCACCAGAGAGACTGAAAGACTTTGTGATTAACACATAGCTTGCCTCTTGGAGCAGAATAATCTCCAGCAGCTATGGAGGTACATGAGTAGTCTACCTCATTACCTCAGGTTACCCCGTATTCTTAAATACGAATAAGGACGAAAAAAAACAAAAACGGGAGGGAAAGTGAAATGTGGGGAAACTAAAAGAAAAGACAGATGTTATTGTTAACAGTTTAAGGAGACATGTGGATGTTCATGGTTTAAAACACTTTTGATGTGGATATTGTTTAGTCATAAGCATTTACAGAAGCTAATGATAGGGCTTATAAAAGGTGTCTTAGGAGTCATAACTTTCAACTCAACAGCTGAGAGCTTGAGTTACAGTCATGTACTGTTAGAATGTATTTCCATTGTAAACTGTTCATTTTCTTAAGAAGAGATGCTGCACCCTGTTAGCTCTATGCTGTTAATTAGCCTACAGCTCAAAAGGAGGAAGATGTCATGTAACTGGGTCTAGTTAATGGCGTAATGTTATGGTCATGGAGATGAGGCTACCACAAGGGGGCCGGGGAGCAGGGCGGTAGGATATAACAGAGCAAGACGTTAGATACTACACACACGCCACAAATAAAGGAGACTTCTCAAGTTGTATTAAACGTGTCACGGAGCATTCATTCCGCAAGCAGAAGCTTGTACACCCGTGTCTGACGCATGTTAACTCTTGATACCAGACGAATTGATGAGGACGCCATTTTGAATGAATGAATAGACCTTTTTTCCCTACTCCTACACAATGTATCCAATATTCACCAGATTTGGCACAGATTATCTTCAGACCACAATCACCTTGATATCAAAATATGACTGAATTACAGCTTTTTATACTTGGGTCAAATCTGACAACGCTTCCCACAGGAGAAACGGCTTACTTTTTCTTATTCAGTAACTGAACACAATAATTCCCAGCACTGAGAATCCTTTGCAGTGCAAGGTCTTAGGTTCGAATCCAGCCACAGTCATCAAGCATGTCATGAACTGGTTTATCTGTTTAGTGAAGCCAGGTATGCCACAGTAGCTGTCTAGCAGTATAATCATAATGGTCACGATAATGTTTCATTCTCAGGGGATTGATACTCAAGAAGAGTCAGATTTATTGTGCTTTGTAGATATAATGATGCTACATCTAGCCAGTGCATCAGATTTCTTGCATCATAACTTCTGAACAGATTTGTCATAAATCACAAGATTGGTCTCCTCTGATTGTACGTGGCATACCAAGTCGAAATATATCACATTGTCCCGTGTCCACCATTTTGGGCGTCGGCCATTTGGAATTTTCATAAAAACATACTTTTTTGAACTCCTCGTTCGGCATTGCTCCTATTTTCATGGACATGTAATCAAATCATTTTCAGACCACAATCACCTTGATATGTCAAAATATGACTGAATTACAGCTTTTTATACTTGGGTCAAATCTGACAACGCTTCCCACAGGAGAAACGGCTTACTTTTTTTTATACAGTAACTGAACACAGTAATTCCCAGCATTGAGAATAGCTCCCTGGGATAAGACAGGTTCCTCTGAAGTGCAAGGTCATAGGTTCGAATCCAGCCACAGTCGTCAAGCATGTCATGATACTGGTTTATCTGTTTAGTGAAGCCAGGTATGCCACAGTAGCTGTCTAACAGTATAATCATAATGGTAATGATAATGTTTCAATCTCAGGGGATCTATACTGAAGAAGAGTCAGATTTATTGTGCTTTGTAGATGTGTCCTCTAACCTCTAGGGGGTGATCCCGTGTGTGACACATGTTAACTTGTGATACCAGCCGAATTGATGCCGCCATTTTGAATGAATTAATAAAAAGTTTTTGTCCTACCCCTCCTACAAAATGTATCAAATATTCACCAAATTTGGGACAGATTATCTTCAGACCACAATCCCCTTGACATGTCAAAATAGGACTAAATTACAGCTGTTTAAACTTGGGCCAAATATGACAACCGCTTGCCACAGGAAAAACTGCTTATATTTTTAACCAGTAACTGAACTCTGTGACTTCCAGCACTGAGAATAGCTCACTAGGATAAGTTGGTGTCCTGGCAACGGCAACGTCAGAGGTTACAATCCACCCAAAGCCGACGAGCTTGTCATGTGTCTGATTCTCTGTTTAGCGAGACTGTAAGCCACTGCAAAGGAAGCCAGGTACACCGCAGTCGCTAGCTACCTGTAGTCAAGCTGTATATAGTCAATGCAATCCTCACAAAAACTATCAAATGATTTTAGATTTTCGAAACCGTTTGTCCGGTACAGCTAATCGAAATCGGCAGCAAAGCCGCCATACAGAAAGTTGTGTCTCAGCAAATCTTTGATGGATTCACGCCAAACTTGCTGCGTGTATTTGGAACCCTCTTCTGAGGATGTCGAAAGTTTCTTCTGGGTCATCTGACCTGCTTGGCCACCCCATTGCTGCTTGCAGCTATATTTCTCCTATTGTATTTGTCAATTGTGCATATATATTTTTTAATATATTAACGGTTTTACATTTTTATTTCCAATTCTTATTTCATCTTCTTGCCTGCTGCAATGCCTCAATTTCCCCTTGGTGATAAATAAAGTACCTACTACAACTGTACTACTACTACTACTACTGCTGCTACTACTTGATGAGGTTATGTTTACACTGTTTTTGTCTATCAAAGTGATTTATTCTCTGTACATGTTAGATAATCCAGTCCATTAAACCAATATAGCTTTCACTCAGTACTGTATCTTGTGTGTTTGTGAGTATGTGTGTACCATGAATACACATTCATGTGTAGGGTTGCAAGCACATGCAAACAGCATTGATACACATCCAAACAGCATTTATTTATCTTTACTGTACATATCACACACACACATTCACTCTGTATGGTAATCAGGTGTAGGGCCTGTGTCAAAGCAATGGATTGATCCTACATTTCCATCCAAGCTCAGCTATCTGACTCCCATCCAAACTGTTGCTATTTTGTGTCTTTTCACAATCATTTCACAACCTGTTTGGCACTTGATGGCCTTCTTAAAGGCTGTGTAATGGATCCTCTGCTGGTTAAGTGTTTTTGGATGTAAACTGCAATAAAGACACCATGCATAGCTGATACACACTGTCTGCAATGGGTGAGAGAGTAAAGATTTCACTCGTGCTGCTTATCACTCCCCTCACTTCCTCTCTCTCCACTCTTACCCCCTCTTGCTCTACTCCTCTATCCCTACACCTTTACTTCCCACTCGCTCTCTCTCTTTCGATCCCTCTAGGGGAAGAGGAACAAGCCTGGAGTTGAGGCAGCTAGCCCTCCAGACTCGGTGCGCGGTCGAGGGGAAAACAAAGCCATCAAGTAAGTGTTTAACATTGAGGGAGTGGAGGATGTTGTATGTTATTATTATTTATTTATTGGGATTTTCAAATTATTATACAGCAACAATTACAATTACAACAATACAGTAGTCAAGATCAACATTACATAGACATAACATATAAGTCAGGGAGTCAGGTGGCTGAGCGGTGAGGGAGTCGGGCAAGTAATCAGAAGGTTGCCAGTTCGATTCCTGGCTGTGCCAAATGACGTTGTGTCCTTGGGCAAGGCCCTTCACCCTACTTGCCTTGGGGGAATGTCCCTGTACTTACTGTAAGTCGCTCTGGATAGGAGCGTCTGCTAAATGACTCAATGTAAATGCAATGTATAATAACATACACAATAAAGTCAAGGTTATCAAAATGCCCACCCCCCACCTAAAAATAACTAAATATAAAAAATAAGACAACACAGGACTAGGCAGTGAGTACACAGGATGATTGTTCCTACAGAGCTGACATTTTAAGTTGAGCAATAGGAATGCGTAGAGATGATTTACATTGCAGGTAGCTGGATTTTATCTCTGACATGAGTGATAAAAGGGTTCCATAACTCAAAAAAACTCTTTACAGAGCCCCTTAATGAGTGTTTTATCTTTTCAAGTTTAAGAAAATACAGGACACCTTCAATCCAGTGTGTAAAAGTGGGAGGATGGGGATCTTTCCACTTGAGTAAGATTAAACGTCTGGCAATAAAAGTCACAAAAGCAAAGCAATCTAAATGTGTTTTTTACAATTTAAGATGGTCTGGGGAGGCACCAAAAATGGCCATGAATGGGCAAGGACTGATGGTTATATCCCCACCTATGCATTTTGAGAAAGCTTCAAAAATCAAAGACCAAAGGTTTTTAAGTTTGCTGCAAGCCCAAAACATGTGGGCATGAGTAGCAGGGGATGAATGGCATCGACTGCAGATGGGACTAATGTCTGGGAAGTGTCTTGAAAGTTTTAGGTTCGTCCAGTGTGAGCGGTGCAGAATTTTACATTGCATTAGGCTGTGCCTAGCACAAATCGATGAACCATGTACTTTTTGCAGGATAGAGAGCCACACATCGTCGGTAATGCTTTCACCTAAATCAAATTCCCAATTGGCTTTTAAAGATGGAAGCAGTGAGTGGTGCTACTGTGTAAACTTGTTGGATATTATGGAAATGATCCTCCTAAATGAGTCAGGTTGCTCTACAAGCACCTCAAATGGGTTGCATGGTGGCAGTGCTGGAAACACCGGTAGTGTTTTACGCAGAAAGTCTCTGACCTGAAGGTAGCGGAAGAAGTTACTTTTGGGGAGGTCAAATTGGCTACAGAGCTGGTCAAATGAGGAAAGAACACCGTCGGAGTAGAGGTCAAAGAAAGATTCAATACCTAATCTCTGCCAATTCAAAAACGACTTGTCTAACAAGGAAGGTGTGAAAACATGGTTTGAATGGATAGGAGCTTTTAAAGAGAAACATGTCCATCCAAAATGACGACGCATCTGTTTCCAGATCTTTAAGGTTGATCACACTATCTTATTTTTGGTAAATGCCATTGGGGATTCAGAGGTGGAGGAATACACCAATGCTGGCAAAGAGGAGGGTAGGCAAGATTAAGATTCAAGAACACACCATGATGGTGCATCAGCACCCGGATCGTCATACAGCCAATGTACAATTGGGCGTATATTAAAAGCCCAGTAGTATGCAAGAAAATCTGGAGCTGCCATACCACCAAGACATTTTGGATGTTGTAAGATACTTCTCGCTATGCGGGGAGCTTTGTTATGTCATACAAAAGATGAAATGACAGAATTTAGTTTGTGAAAGAATGATTTGGCAATGAATACAGGGATACATTGAAATAGATAAGTGAATTTGGGAAGAATGTTAATTCGAATGCAATTAATGTGGCCTGCAGCAGAGAATGGAAGGGGCCTTCAATGCTCAAGGTTAAGTTCAGTCTATTTGAGGAGAGGTGGAAAATTGGCAAAAAAGAGGTTGGAGAATTTATCCACAACATTGACACCTAGATATGTACATTTATTTGAAACCTTGAAAGACTGAGAACTGGATGTGTATTGATGGGCTGCCTCATTAATTGATGGCCAAGCCGCGAAGCAGCGAAGCCACCTTAAGTGTTTCTACCTTTTCTTATTATTATTACACATCTTCTGCCATGGGAGTCTATGTGGTGTATGGACTCAGGACCCTCTTATTAAGAGGTCTGAGACAGGTAGTGTCATTTGACCTCTAGGGAGCACTAAATAGGCAGGATTGTGCGTTGACCAATAACTGTTGATTTGTTTGTCTTATTTAAGTGATTCCTTTGTCTTGTGATATCTTAGTAGATCCCGTGTCTGACACATGTTAACTTGTGATACCAGCCGAATTGATGTGGCCCCCATTTTGAATGAATATAACAATTTTTCGCTACCTCTCCTATAAAGTTGTAGCCTGGTCCTAACCAGACTCTCGTACATTGCATTTGTACAGAGAGTCTGGCCCCGGTCCATTGACAAACGTTGACTTCCTTGTAGGCAGGTACTCTGTTGAAGTTTAAAACTATTGGATCTGCCCAGAGCCACTCTGATCTGCCATAACCAATCGCTAGCGTTCGCCTTAGCAAATTCCTTCACCACTACTGTAACAGAGCTAACTGCCGTAACTGGAAAATCAAACTGTTCCCGAACCCCGTGGGGAGGAGGGCCACAACATCATGGCCACCAACAAAACTCAGCAAAACTTGTTCTTGCTCCGGCTTTAGCTGTTGGATATTCGGCAGCGTTGCCACAACGGACCGAATGGCTTTGCTCGCATCTTTCTCCGCCGCCATTACGGAACAACAACACAAACTAGCACACAACATCAACGTCATCGTTCTCAGCCACTCCCTCTGTTCGCTGATTCGCCGGTAGAAAATCAATCTGAAAAATCTGACTTACGTACCTCATGGCCAGACCTATGTACAGAAGCAAAAATAAAATTGAGCGGAAGTACGTAGGAGGGCAGAGCCAGGCTAATAAAGTTGTTCAATCTTCACCAAATTTGGCACAGATCATCTTCAGACCAAGCCTCACAAAACACATCACATGTTTTTTTGATTTTGTAAACCTTTTGACTGGAACAGCCAATCAAAGTCGTCAACCAAGCCACCATAAAAGAAGTGAGGTCATATCTCAGCACCTCTTTACTGCATTGACACCATATTTGATATAAGGACTAGGGACCCTGTTCTAAAGAGGTCCAATAGGTCATGCCATTTCACCTCTAGGTGGTGCTGCAATAAGCAAACATTTTGCACCAATTATCTTCAGATCAAGCCTCACAAACGTTTTCACATGGTTTTTGATTTTCAAAACAGTTTTTCCGGTAAAGCTGATCAAAGTTGGCGATGAAGCCGCCAAAACAGGAAGTGAGATCATATCTCAGGAAATATTTGCTGAATTGACATCAAACTTGGTACAGGTGCTCGGGACCCTGTTCCAAAGAGGTCCACAAAAGGTTGTGTCATCTAATCGCTAGGGAGCGATTCCCTGTCTGACGCATGTTAACTTATGATACCAGCCGAATTGATGCCGCCATTTTGAATGAATTAATAAGACGTTTTTGTCCTACCCCTCCTACAAAATGTATCCAATATTCACCAAATTTGGCACAGATTATCTTCAGACCACAATCACCTTGACATGTCAAAATAGGACTGAATTACAGCTGTTTAAACTTGGGCCAAATCTGACAACCGCTTGCCAGTTGAAAAACTGCTTATATTTTTACACAGTAACTGAACACAGTAATTTCCAGCACTGAGAATAGCTCACTAGGATAAATTGGTGTCCTCGCAAGGGCAACATAAGAGGTTTGAATCCAGCCAACGAGCCTGCCATGTCACTGGTTTTCTGTTTAGCGAGACTGTAAGCCACTGCAAAGGAAGCCAGGTACAACGCAGTCACTAGCTACCTGTAGTCTAGCTGTATATAGTCATGGCAATCCTCACACAAACTATCAAAATTATTTTAGATTTTTGAAACGGTTTGATCGGTACAGCCAAAATCTGCGGCAAAGCCAGCAAACAGGAAGTTGGGTCGTATCAGCAAATCTTTGATGGATTCAAAGCTGTATTTACTCAGAACCCTGTTCTGAGGATGTCTAAAATGTTTTTCGTTCATTTTACCTGCTTTACCTGCTTGGCCACCTCATTGCTGCTTGCAGCTATATTTGGAAACAATTCACTCTTCTGTAAATTGAGTTTATAGCCTGAGAGATGATGAAATGTATCTAAAATGTTAAGCACATGTGGGAGAGATTGGGCTAGGTCTGAAATGTATAAAAGTTGGTCATCCGCATATAATGAAACTTTTTGTTCCTGACCCTCTCTCATAACACCTTTTATCAGTGAAGTCTGGCTCAGAGTAAGAGACAATGGCTCAATGGCCAAACCAAAGAGCAAAGGTGATAGTCGACAACCCTGTCTTGTACCACGGCCTATCTGAAAATATTTTGAAAAGGTGTTATTGGTACGAACTGAAGAGAGTGGAGAAGTATATAGTAATTTAACCCAAGAAATAAACATCTTGCCAAAACCAAACTTTTCAAGGGTGTAAAAAAGGTAGCTCCATTCAACCCTATCAAAAGCCTTTTCGGTGTCTAAGGACACTACATCTTCTGGAATGGGGGATTCAGATGGGTGGTATATGATGTTGAATAAACGCCTCACATTAAAAAATTTAAATCTGTTCCTGATGAAGCTTGTTTGGTCAGCTGATATAACACAAAAAGCTTGCGTATGCTGGTTTTCACGCACACTTTGTGATGTATAAAGATTTACTTGACGTGAGAATGTGCGGGCCGTCACGGAAAGTTTTGAGCAGACGTGAGAATGTGTGGACCGTCCGCAAAGTCTTGTCTGGCTCTGTAACGTGGCAAATTCGAACTGAAAAGTGCCGAAACTTACCAAACATTACAAAATAAAGTTTCCACTACTACGTTTATGATGTTGAATATTCAAAAAACATCAAAATAAAAGTTTGATCATTAATGTGGATGATCACATCAAAATGCCAAAACCCAAAACGGGAAATGCTATATAGCCTTCTGTTTAACCCTTTGACGCGTACGAACATACCGGTATGTCCAGTCCTGGCTGGTCCTTAAAGCGTCCTTAGAATGTCCAGTTTGGCTTATTGTGTAACAATAAAGTCTTCAAAATTAGACTATGTGTATATTATAAACATAAGTCTCGGTGTACTGTATATTTTGAGAAAGTTTACCTTTATTATCCATATGAAAACGTACAAACAAATTAGTTTAGCTAATGTTAGTTAACAGCTAACCAAAAATAACTCACGCTTTACTCACATCACCTAGTAAACCATGAAATTATCCATTTTCCTTGACTTGGCTATCACTTTCAACACATGTTACTTTTGTACAACCAAACAGAGGTCGAAATAATAGATATACGTTCACAAATATGCATCTAAAACATCCGACAAGCGTCTGTCTTTTGTCTCGTTTTGAGCTACTAGAGGCCATCTTTGATTTTTTTGTGTTCCGGCAACAAATGTGACCCTTGATGATGTACCACAATGAAACGAAACAACGTTCTTCCAGGACCTAGACATAACCTAGACAACTACAACAACTGCGTGGAATTAGGTCAATAAATATGGTCCAATAAGACAAGATGAATTTGTGACAAATGCCTCAAGACACCAAGAAGTGGGGATATTGTGAATGTAAACAAGTAAGCTAGTGCAAGGGAAACTGAATGTAAACATAACATACTAATACCATAATATGTGGACATCAGTTATTGAGGTAGCAGCCATATGCAAAAATATTGAGTGGAGTCTGATGATGTACAGGTGCGTGTGGGGTGCGTGGGGTTTGTCCATATTGCATGTGGCTTTGTGGAGGCAGCGTTAGGTATAGATGTTTGTGAGGGAGGGAAGAGAGACCCCGACTATCTTCTCGGCTGTCCTCACTATCCTCTGCAGAGTTGCGGTTCGAAGCGGTGCAGTTCCCAAACCAGGCCGTGATGCAGCTCCTCGGGATGCTCTCTATAGTCCCTCTATGCAATGTGGTGAAGATGTGGGATGGGAGATGGGTTTTCAGCCGCTGCTGGTACACCAAGGAATTAAGTGCTCAACGGTTTAGTTGATGTTCAGCAGGGAATAGTCGCTTTGTGCTGACCTTACTTGCTCGACACCTGAGAGAAGGCCATGTACTATACATGGACAATTTGTACAGCAGTGCAACCATCTTTCTACATTTTCTGTCTCTTGCTCTCCTGTGCGGGCCAACATTCACATTCACCTGTAAAATTAGAAAGGGAGATGTTTAATATATAGAAAACGGTCAACAGCATGCAGTCAAGTGGTATGACAAGAGGTGTGTTCAGTACCCTATGAAACATTACAATCATACATTACTGTCTTGTCAATTCAATAGGTTGTTATATTGAATAAGCATAAAGTCTGGTTTATTCTACATGTCGTCCATCAAGTAGCCCTAGCCTAGATTTTCCAAACAAATTACACTTGTTCTATCAACACGGAAAGTAATGGCAGTAGATGGTAGCAAGAGATCACAAAACCTAGCCATCAATTTAGAATGGATGTCTGCATTATTGTGTTTGCTCTAATTAGACTAAACATAGCAAGTTACGAGATAGCTAGCAAAAACATCAGATCGTGGAAAACAACAAGTCATGCTTTCGTCTCAATATCATGCCACTGGTATGTGTATAATTTGTGGTTATAAATAATGTACTCTCTCAAGGTTTTCCCAGAAAAGTAGAAGCCAACCAAAAAGGTTTGAAGGTATCCAAGCAGCATGAGCTTGCTTGATCGCCTTTCGTCAAGGGGTCTGGGAGTCATTCTCCAGTCTCGCCTATGGCTCACATGGTTGACAATCATCAGTTGTTGATAATTTACTAGGCTATGTTACGTTGTTTGTGTGGTCGGATTATAATGAGTACAAAATAATGCAGGTGTATCAAGTCAGACTAATGTGCTAGGATTGTAATGCACCGTTTTATTTTTGTTTTGCTGGTTTCCAGTAACTTATTTTGAGAACACGGTCTGGTTTCCAACTCCGTAGGTTTACGAGATGGAAGAGAGAACAAAACGATGTATAGCAATCAAGTTAGACTGACTGGGTGTATCTGAATTATTTTGTATTCGTTATAATCCGACCACAACGTAACATAGCCTAGTAAATTAGCAACAGCTAACTTGTTGATTGACACTTTACTACACTACGAGCTAGCTAGTTTGGCAAAAACATCACCTTGTGAAATACAACAGTTGCTTTCATCTCAGTATCGTGCAAAATATATGGGTGGTATAATTAGAGTTATACAAATACTTCTGGCATCAGAATAATAGCCAAAACTTTGAAGGTCTCGCTAGTCCCCTGAAGCGGAAGAAATACGTAAAGAGAAGGTGGGATAAACAAAATAACCAATGAATTGAGTAGTTGTCACTAATACGGGGTGCAAACTAGGTCACTTTCAAATGCGAATCAAGAAATGGTGAACTTGTATAGAAATTCGTAATAATCAATTTCTGGAACGTTGAGATTATAACAAACTCACGCTCATAAATAACTCGTTAAGGGTTAATCCGCCACCACTTAATAACTTCTGTTAAAACTTGAGGGTGTCAAACGAACAACAAAATCACTGCATGTCACGCATGCAGTGATTTTGCATGTCACGCTAACTAGGCCGTAAAGTGAACCCTGTTATCGTTTCAACCCGCTCCACAGTCTGGCATCTACACATCTACAGTCTGAAGCGAGACTATCTTGCTCCTCCCTTCCCCCCCCCCCCCCCCCCCACCGACATCTGTGGTTTGGTCTCTGCCTGGGTCATGACCAAGGATGTCTCCTGGCCAACACAATCTGCATAGGGAGAATCGGACTGATTGTGGCCTAGGTCGAGGGCGCCAACCCAGACCTACTCACACATTAACTTTCACCTACTACAGATATCACCACCCCCCCCACCCCCATCCAACGCCTTCGCCTGTTTTTGTAAATGTTGTTGTACTTATATGCTGAGGTTTTTTTTTTCCTCCTCTTTCCTCATGTTTACCTTGTCTTGTCTTGTGTATTAGAAACTGCAAGTGGCAGCTCGGAACTAAGATGGATTCGAGAGACCGCGGCTAGTTTAGATCAACACTTGTATTATTGTTTTGTTGATTTTATGTAAAGCACTTTGAGCTGCAATTCTTGTATGAAAAGTGCTATATAAATAAAGTCTTACTTACTTACTTACACAATCTTTAGCTCATAAAAAAGAACGAGTCCTGCTTAGCTACCAAAAAAAAGTTTGTCGATGAAATTCCAGTCGATTGTCGATGCGTCTATGTTTTATGCAGAACTAGTTTCTTCAGAGCGTAATAGGATTTTGGTGGCACGGTTCGACACTTGATCCTTCTACACCAATAAGGTAGCTGCTTTTTGTCAATATGGATGGATATGGCTGTCAAATAGAGGATGGGACCTTGCACGTTAGTGTTTCCTATGTTTATTTTGCCGTGGCGGCCCGCCACGACTACATTTCTGCCGCCATGGTATCAGAAATAGGGCTGTACAAAATCTTAGGACGTCTATGTGATTGTTAGAGTGCATGTCGGAGAATAGCATGGATACGTGCTTCACACCACAGTTGAGATTGTGCGTCTTTGAGAAGTCGTATAGCTAACTTGTCAGTTAATTTAAGCCTGTTATTGTATTAGTCTATATTCTTGCTAATTTAAATTAAGTTAACTGGTGATCTGTATTATTCCCCTGCTAGCTAAATTGCACATGTCTGTTGATTCGATAGCGATTGCTGCCTTTGCTTACGTTTGTATTTTCGGTGCATTACTATGCAGAAGTAGTTTTAATTAATAAATAGTGGGTTTATTGTTATTATTTGCTACAGATTGCTTAGCCTATCAAGCTCAAATGAAGCAGACAGTGTACATGCTTTCGAGTACCTTAATCGATAGGCTACTGACCAACGTCAATTATTAATACGTCAATTAATAATTGGCAGCATTTATGCCATTTATAACATACTTTATGAGTGGAAGGTCTCTAAGTAGCCTAACCTTATTGCTTTAGGGGAAATAGTACGAAAATATGTGCAATATTGCATTAGTTATTAAACTAGGCTATTACATTAACCTGGGGGGGGGGACAGACAGACTTATGTCGTTGTTGTAACATTCATTCATTCTTCCACAAATGAAAACACTGATCAACCATAAAAACAATCGTAATGAAAAATATGAAATATGATATATAAAACTGTACAAAACAGAATAAGGAATAACAGATTAAGGACACTCAGTCCTCACTGTCAGTGTCAGGACAGTTATCTCCCAGTTCCTCAGTTTCTTTTGTGTTGGCACAATTACAACAACGACATAAGTCTGTGCAACACAGTCCTGCAGAAAAACATGAACATCTGCCTGTCTCACACGCACTTTTGCAGCCGCAGTGTATCACATGCAAAACACTGTCAGGGGCCGAATTTCTGTTACGTGCAAGGTCCCATCCACTATTTGCCAAACATATCCATCCATGTTGACAAAAAGCAGCTACCTTATTGGTGTAGAACGATCACGTGTCAAACCGTGCCACCAAAATCCTATTACGCTCTGAAGAAACTAGTTCTGCATAAAACATAGACGCAACGATAATCGACTGGAATTTCAGCGACAAACTTTTTTTTGGTAGCTTAGCACAAATCGTTCTTTGTTCTTCCTCAGAAGTAGCGAAATTTGGGCAGATCGTAAAGTTTTGGGAAGAATGCCTGAAACAAGAGACTCAGTGAACATGTTGTGAAGCAGAGGAATGAGCTTTGCAGAAAATGTTTTGAAAAACTCAACTGGGAATCTATCAGGCCCAGGACTCTTACCACTTTGTATAGCCATAATAGCTTCCTGCACCTCTTCTGCAGTGATTGGTCTATCAAGATTTTCAGCTGTGTCCTCTGATAGTTTTGGTATGGAAAGATTAGCAAAAAATGTTAACAGGTCATCAGTGGTAGGTTGCTGTTCTGAAGTATAGAGTGATACATAAAAATTCCTGAAAGCGTTATTAATTTCTTGGGGATCCCTAGTAAGGCCACTGCTTGTGTTGGCAATGACTCGTGAAGCAGCAGATTGGCGAAGTTGGTATGCCAAAAGACTAGGGATGCTCCGATCTGATCGGCGCCGATCCATATCGGCCGATATTCTCATTATTGGTTTTGATCGGCGTTCTCAAAACGGCCGATCAGATGACATAAAATCTGCGAGAACTACTATCAGAGACGTTTCAATAAAACTTTAGATTGGCATTTCAAGCCGCCAGTGGTAAGAAATGATTCTTTAACCTTTAGATGCGTGAGTTCTAAATATTTCCAACGCTTCAACCAGATTTAATTTTCTAAAACGGAAGCTAGCTAGCTTTAGTTAGCTTCCTTTACCTAGCAACCTAGCATAATACTCGTAGCAATGCTACTACCTGCTAGTGTTACTTGTTAGCCTCCTAATTGTAAATTTTGAAGCCATACTATAGCGTTTGTCATAGTTTTTGTCTATCGGAAAATAGTCGGTTGAAATGTTCAGAATCGCACATGTGCGACGTTACATGTTACATGTGCGCTCGATCCAAGATGGCGCCGATGATGGCTGCCTCGGTTGCTAGGTGCGCTCTGTTTTGTCTTGTTTTGTCTGTTAATTCAGTGTTCTGCCAAGATTTCCGGGGTTCTCTAACAAGAGAAGTACTTCTAAACATCAGGACTACAACTCCTGTGGATTTGTTTCCCACTTTTCTGCTTCCAGCGGCAGATTTAGTGGGAATTCTAGCCAGTGCCGCGCTAGGCTTTGCTCATGCAGTGAAACGCCGTAGAAGGGGAAAGCGAGCGGGAGCGTTAGTTCGGCTTTGCAGACGTGGAATCCGAACAGTGCTTCCAAGTTTTTTCCTCTCCAACGTACGTTCACTGTGCAATAAAATGGCCGAACTTCAGCTACTGATGGTGAAAAACAGAGACTTTCTTTCATCTTCGGTTTTGTGCTTCACGGAGACATGGCTGTGCGTTTTGATCCCGGACACTGCATTACATCTGGCAGGCTTTCAACTCGTGAGAGCTGACCGGGACATTGCACTCTCCGGCAAAACCAAAGGCGGTGGTATTTGTTTCTACATCAGCAGTGGCTGGTGTGTAGATGTGACAGTGATTCTGCAACATTGTTCTCCGGATCTGGAATCATTTTTTATAAACTGTAAACCTTTTTACTCGCCACGAGAATTTGCGTCACTCATTTTGGTCGGAGTTTACATGGCACCGGGTCCACAGGTTAAAGAGGCCCAACGCATGCTCGCCGACCAGATTCTGAGTGTGGAGCGAGCAAACCCGGATTCCTTTGTTATCGTACTCGGCGACTTTAACAAAGGTAATCTCAGCCACGAACTCCCTAAATACAGACAATTCATCAAATGCCCAACCAGAGAAGAGAACACTCTGGATCACTGCTACACTACAGTCAGTAGAGCCTACCATGCCGTCCCTCGTGCAGCACTGGGTCACTCTGACCATACCATGGTCCATCTGATTCCTGCATAGAGGCAGAAATTAAAGCTCTGTAAACCTGTTGTGAGGACAAAACAGTGGACCAGTGAGGCTATGGAGGATCTGCGGGCGTGCTTGGACTATACTGACTGGGATATGTTCACGACTGCTACCAATAGTCTGGATGAACTCACAGAGGCTGTGACATCATACATCAGCTTCTGTGAGGACTGCTGTATTCCAACACGCACCAGGGTGAACTTCAACAACGACAAGCCCTGGTTCTCAGCAGAGCTCAGAAGGTTGAGGTCAGAGAAGGAGGAAGCATTTCGGAGTGGGGATAGAGACAGATTCAAGGAGTCGAAGAACAGGTTTAGCAAGGCGGTGAGAGAGGCTAAACGACTGTACTCAGAGAGACTGAAGCGTAAGTTCTCTGCTAACGACTCTGCTTCTGTCTGGAGAGGGCTCAGGCAGATCACCAACTACAAGCCCAGAGCCCCCCACTCCACTAACGACTCCCGCCTGGCCAACGACCTGAATGAGTTCTACTGTAGATTTGAAAGACAATTGGACTGTCCTGATCTACCCCTTCCCACCCACGGGGCCTCCTCCCTCACCCCCTCTACAGTGACAACTCTCTCCATTCAGGAGGGTGAAGTTAACAGACTTTTCAAGAGGCAGAACCCCCGCAAAGCAGCTGGGCCGGACTCTGTCTCTCCTGCCACCCTCAAGCACTGCGCTGACCAGCTGTCTCCGGTGTTCACCTACATCTTTAACACCTCCCTGGAGACATGCCATGTGCCAGCCTGTCTCAAGTCCTCCACCATCATCCCTGTGCCCAAAAAGCCAAGGCCAACAGGACTCAATGACTACAGACCTGTCGCCCTGACCTCTGTGGTAATGTGGTCTTTTGAGCGCCTTGTGCTGGCACACCTCAAAGCCATCACAGACCCTTTCCTGGACCCACTGCAGTTTGCCTACAGAGCCAACAGATCTGTGGATGACGCCGTTAACATGGCCCTCCACTTCACCCTACAGCACCTGGACTCCCCAGCATCCTATGCCAGGATCCTGTTTGTGGACTTCAGCTCTGCCTTCAACACCATCATCCCTGCCCTGCTTCAGGACAAGCTCTCCCAGCTGAACGTGCCCGACTCCACCTGCAGGTGGATCACAGACTTCCTGTCTGACAGGAAGCAGTGCGTTAAGCTGGGAACACAAGTCTCTGACTCCCGGTCCATCAGCACCGGATCTCCTCAGGGCTGCGTCCTTTCCCCTCTGCTCTTCTCCCTGTACACCAACAGCTGCACCTCCAGTCATCCGTCTGTCAAACTTCTGAAGTTTGCGGACGACACCACCATCATTGGGCTCATCTCTGACGGGGATGAGTCTGACTATATGTGGGAAGCTGACAACCTGGTGACCTGGTGTAGCCAGAACAACTTGGAGCTCAATGCTCTTAAGACAGTGGAGATGGTTGTGGACTTCAGGAAGAATACAGCCCCACTCACCCCCATCACCCTGTGCGACTCCCCAGTCAACACTGTGGAGTCCTTCCGCTTCCTGGGCACCATCCTCTCCCAGGACCTCAAGTTGGAACTGAACATTAGCTCCATCACCAAAAAAGCACAACAGAGGATGTACTTCCTACGGCAGCTGAAGAAATTCAACCTGCCAAAGACAATGATGGTGCACTTCTACACAGCCATCATTGAGTCCATCCTCACCTCTTCCATCACCGTCTGGTACGCTGCTGCCAAGGACAAGAGCAGACTACAGCGTATCATCCGCACTGCTGAGAAGGTGATCGGCTGCAATCTGCCTACCCTCGAGGACCTGCACACCTCGAGGACCCTGAGGCGTGCGAGGAAGATTGTGGCCGACCCCTCCCACCCTGGTCACTCCTTGTTCCAGCTACTCCCCTCTGGCAGAAGGCTGCGGTCCATCAGGACCAAAACCTCACGCCATAAGAACAGTTTCTTTCCATCTGCTACTAAGGACTCCCATTGACATTCATTCACTTATTTAACTATAAGTCCATCTAATGGCAATTCAGTATGCATAAGCCACTTTATCTCAGTATCCGACTGCACTATGTTGACCATTCACGCTGCTCATTATTCTTATTTTTATATATATTTTATTTTATATTTAAATTGTTGCATTCTTAGATTGTTTAGTTCTTAGAAATAGTTAAACTTTTGTACTTTTACTTAATTTAAGATCTGTATATGTTTAGTGTTTTGCACCTCCCTGCCACAGTAAATTCCGTGTTTGTATAACATACATGGCGAATAAACCGAATTCTGATTCTGATTACTCTGTGAGACCCGCATTCGGACAGCCACTGCTTTTTGGAAGGCCAATAAAGACCGCTTTCCTGCTCTTGCACAAGCAGCATGAGTCTTCCTCTCCGCACCTTGTACAAGTGTAGATAGCGAACACATTTTCAGCACAGCAGGACATATTTTAGATGAGAAGAGGAACAGGTTGACTCCTAAAAATGCTGATATGCTTATATTTATCAAGGCAAATCTGCCAGTGATGCTGCTTAATCAGAAGTAAGGTTTGAATTCTCTAGTATGCCCCCTCTCCGAGTGAGTGAGTGTGTGAAGTGAGTGAAGTGAGAGAGTGAATGAAGTATTTTATGGAAGCAAATTGTTACCAAAATTCAAATGAAAATGCATTTCCAGAAATGCATTTGCATTTTAAGAATGTGGCTGCATTTTTTGACTCATAAATGAAATTAGTAATCAATCATCCTATTTGCATTGTAATTTTCTTCTTCAAGAGTGCTCAATCTTTCACTTAATTAAAATGAAAAAGAAATAGACATTTGAGATTTAATTTTCAAAACATGCCCCAGCAAATAGATACCAAAATTCAATTTGAGAAGGAAAATTTGAAAATTTCCAGAAATGCATTTTCATTTTCAAGAACGTGGCTGCAAAATCGTGACCACAATTCAAATTCAAATGCATTTCCAGAAATGCATTTTCATTTTCAAGAACGTGGCTGCAAAATCGTGACCACAATTCAAATTCAAATGCATTTCCAGAAATGCATTTTCATTTTAAGAACGTGGCTGCAAAATCGTGACCACAATTCAAATTCAAATGCGTTTCCAGAAATGCATTTTCATTTTAAGAACGTGGCTGCAAAATCGTGACCACAATTCAAATTCAAATGCATTTGCAGAAATGCAAAATGAACGAAAAAGCATTCTGAGCGGCGCAGCAGAGTGACGTCAGTAGCCGCTCTTCTTTAGCTCCCTGCTGACCGAGCTATCCATCTTGTTCGGTAGGGGGCGGTGTGCACATCTGCATTGCATTACATTGCAAATGTGCCGGGAAATTGATTGAATTGCCGGGTCTTTAGAGCAGCGTTTCCCAACCGGTGCCCACCGGTCCGCGGACCGGTACCGGTCCGTAGGTCATTTCGTACCGGGCCGCACAAAAAATAATTAATAACATTATTTCCTTTTAATTGATTATCAGAGTCTGAAAGACGTTTTATTCTGAAAAATTACCTGATTCTCTCCTTCTCCGCGGGCCTTTTCCCCTGAGCAAAAAAGCTCTGCAAAGACGTGTGTTTACTCATTTTTTAGCAAGTTTGTGGGCTTTATTGAACTGTATCATGCGCGTCTCTTCCTCTTGACACATGACAAGTGATAGTTACCACTCAATGAAGCCTGTTTGAGACAACAACTCTATCGGTGTTTTGGATGAAGGCTATCCTGAGATCGCCACTAAAGCACTGAAAACCATTTCCATTTCCATTTCCAACATCAAGCGGGATTTTCTGCCGTGACAGCAATCAAACAAAATTTTGGAATAGGCCTGAACTGGATATAAGGAACGCACTTTGGGTGTCACTGTCGTAGCTTATAGTCACACACAACAGTGGGACTGACACATCGAAAGCTAGCTAGTAACAATATAACGATGGAAAACCAGGCTAAGAAACTTAAAGATGGGTCAATTGAAAAAACGGCTGTTTATTTTACATAAAACTCAAAAAACTATTTTTCGCTCAAATCAGCTAAACTATTTTTCTCGCGCGCTCGCATTAGGTGTGGAAGTCACTAACTAGGATCACATCAAACCCAGAATGTACATGCATTAGCAGCGCAGCTGTCCAGGGCCTACCTTTCCTCCCAGTCCATTCTGCCGGTCCGTGAAAATATGTCTTACATGAAAGCGGTCCGTGGCGCAAAAAAGGTTGGGGACCGCTGCTTTAGAGGACGCATCACAGACCATGGCGCTCCCTCAAATTGTGCAAACACTGTTAGAATTAGCTGAACAGGTAGAATCAAGTCATAGAGAGCTTGGCTGCATACTCTGCCGTCACAGATTTACACATTAATAGTAGCTCTGCCACTGTTTTATTCATTGTTTGATATCAAGTTGCTCAGTCTGTGATGCGTCCTCTAAAGACCCGGCAATTCAATCAATTTCCCGGCACATTTGCAATGTAATGCAATGCAGATGTGCACACCGCTCCCTACCAAACAAGATGGGTAGCTCGGTCAGCAGGGAGCTGAAGAAGAGCGGCTACTGACGTCACTCTGCTGCGCCGCTCAGAATGCTTTTTCGTTCATTTTGCATTTCTGCAAATGCATTTGAATTTGAATTGTGGTCACGATTTTACAGCCATGTTCTTAAAATGAAAATGCATTTCTGGAAATGCATTTGAATTTGAATTGTGGTCACGATTTTGCAGCCACGTTCTTAAAATGAAAATGCATTTCTGGAAATGCATTTGAATTTGAATTGTGGTCACGATTTTGCAGCCACGTTCTTAAAATGAAAATGCATTAATGCATTTTCATTTTCAAATTTTACATTTCAAATTGAATTTTGGTATCTATTTGCTGGGGCATGTTTTGAAAATTAAATCTCAAATGTCTATTTCTTTTTCATTTTAATTAAGTGAAAGATTGAGCACTCTTGAAGAAAATTAAAATGCAAATAGGATGATTGAATACTAATTTCATTTATGAGTCAAATAATGCAGCCACATTCTTAAAATGCTAATGCATTTCTGGAAATTCATTTGCATTTGAATTTTGGTAACGATTTGCTTCCATAGTATTTGAGAGTGAGTGAGACACTATACAGATAGATATACATGTTTAGTTTTTTTGTTTAATTGCTGACTTCCTGTGCACCTTCAATCTTTATTCTGTATGTTATCTCCTCCTAAATGCAGACTAATCGACTTGAAACTGACTGACTTGAAACATTGTATATTTGGCTATAGCCTGTTTCTGTTGCAGTTAAGTTTGTATTATTATTTTTCCACAGGAAAGCTACTGTATAAGCTCCAAGTTCTCTTGAGAGCCTCTAGAGAGTGGAATGTTGCACATGTGATTCTATTGTTGTGATTTTTATTTAAAGATTAATATTTGTATTATTATTTACACATTTTATATTAAGCGAGAGAGCTTCAACACTGGAATGTTGCACGTTCCCTGCAATAGAACGGATGGTTGTCAATTCAGGGGGTCAGATGGCTGAGCAGTTAGGGAGTCGACACCGTGATCTGTATTATCGGATCGGCAGATACTGATTTCAGTGATTGGTGATCGGCACCAAAAAACCTGATCGGAGCATCTCTACAAAAGACGGCTAGGTTTATCACCGTACTCATAGTAGGTGTGTCTAGATTTCAAGATCATTTCTTCTGCATTAATTGTGCTGAGATTTTCAAATTCTGTTTTGAGGAGGAGCTTCTCCTTATACAAAGCAGGGGAGGGAGATTGAATGTATTGACTTTCTAGACTCTGAATGCGGTGCATGAGATTGGTGAGAGTAAAAGACCGCATCTGCTTATCGTATGCTACACAAGATATTAGTTGGCCTCTCATGTAGGCTTTAAACGCTTCCCATAATGTACTATGATTCGTTCCACCAGTAGCATTCGTGTCAATAAAGAAATCAATTTGTTATGATATATATTCAGCAAAGTCTGAGTCAGATAGGAGAGATGTATTAAGTCTCCAAGGTGGGCGAGATGTAGATTTGTGGACAAAGTTAATGGCCATTAAGAGGGGTGAATGATCTGAGATAACCCTAGCATGGTAGCTACAGCTTTGAATAAGTGGAAGTAATTTATTGTCAACAAGAAAATAGTCTATACGTGTATATGTGTGATGGACAGGAGAAAAAAATTAATAACCTTGAGCATTGGGGTTCAGGCGTCGCCATATGTCTGCCAGACCATAATTATTGAGGTGCATATTCATAACTTTTGCAGATTTCGAAATAGAATATTTTTTCCTAGCAGATGAATCCAGAGATTGAAGGCAACAATTCAAATCACCAGCTATAATCACCAGATCAGTGTCAATATTTGGCAAAGTAGAGAAAAACTTTACAAAAAACTGCTCATCATCATGGTTGGGGCCATAAACATTGGCTAGTATCAGTGGAGTCTCATATAACGTCCCTGTAACAATGACATAGCGCCCATTACGGTCTGCTATGACATTTGATGAAACAAAAGGTACTGAAGGATGAATTAAAATAGCAACACCTCTTGCTTTACTATTAAATATAGAATGAAGAGAGAGACCCATCGTCAAGGCCGGACTTACCATTGGGCTTGAATGGGCTCCAGCCCATGGGCCCCGCCCTGTAGGGGGCCCCGCCCGTTTACATTTACGTGCAGTGGAGGACTGAGCTATTTATTAGCCAGAAAGCTAAGTTATGCTAGCAAGATTCATAGGCAATAACATTGTGTACGGTTGACAAACAGTAAATATAATTTGACAATATGTTGGACAAGAAGACCAACTAGCTAAACAGCCATGTCATTGTCCCCAAATCAATATAAAGATTTTCACGAACAAGGTATCGGACATATACTACTAGTACTAAGCTACAGTACGGCCGCAGCTTGTGTACTGTAGCGAGTTGAATAGCAAATGGATGTGAGATGATCGTATCAAAGTTGACATATTCTCCAAACAGTAATTCTAATTTGACCGTATGTTTAACAACAATACTAGCCAGCTATCCAGCCATGTCATTGTCCCCAAATCAAGATTTTTACAAACAAAATAATTGGCATGTCGTGTTGGCCGCAGCCTGTCTGAATTGACTAGCGAGGTGAATAGCTAATGGCATGTGAGATTAGCGGTTACATGACACTGACACCGTAAATTCAGAAAAGTAACATTTTCCAAATAGGTTAAAAAAATATTGAAGTCACTCATTGTTGTAATTACATGTTAGCTTGTTAAAGTCTTTCAAAATTGTAAACGGAGGCTTTGACTGTTGTTATGGTTAGCTAGTTATTTCAGACACTTTGTACAGGCTCAAAGAGTATAGTTTTTTGCTCATACTATAGCCAGTGCAATAATTTAGAATGGTGAAAAGACAGTTTTGCTGGAACTACTTAGTAGGTGTACATTATCATCTGGTAATGGACTCCCCTGCAGCCAATCAGAATCGAGTATTCACCCAGACATTCACCAGATATAATGACTTAAAATATTTGTCATTGAATCGTTCATTCAGGAGATTCGTTCAAAAATGCTGATTCGTCCATGAAACAAATTAAGTATTTGAGTGAGTAATTGAATCATTCATTCAAACCACGTTTTTTTTTTTATAATTCAGATTATTTTAACATTTTAAATAGACTTCAGCAATTAACATAAATAATGTTATTTTGTTTAGTTGTTTGTTCAGAATTGTGATCTCTATTGTATTCTCAATTTATCCAGAACATACATAGCTTGTGTATGTATCATTTTGTTCTATTTAAAGTCATGTATAGAAGGTAGGGCCCGAAAATGACTCAAGCCAAGGGGCCCCCACCCCCCTAAGTCCTGCCCTGCCCATCGTCTGCGTAATTTAGTGTGGTCAGAGATGTTCAAGTGAGTTTCCTGGATAAACGCAATTTGAGCTCCTACATTTTCCAGATGAGAAAGAACCTTGTTGAGTTTTGTGGGCTTTCCCAAGCCTCTTACATTCCAGCTAACAAAGGAAATACGCCTACTTGCTACGTTTCTAGCCAGGCTGTTAGCCATACTCTAGAACATGAGAGTGTAACAGTAGTACAGTTGAGTGAAATACAACACTGCAGTATCTCATAAGCCTAGACATATAAAAAAATATAAAAAACACATAGTCCCACCCAGCTCGTACACCTCCATGAACTTAGTGTAATTATCCCCATAAGGAAAGTGAACTTTAGATCGATCCGTCAGTCACTAGTAACTAGTAAGAGAAAAAAAAATAAGCAAACTGAGGCAAGTATCCAGTATAGTTAACAGATAAAAACAACCTAAGAGTTTAAATTCCCTAATTTTCCTTCAAATAAGCATTGGAACTGAAAATCTAAATGTTATTAATCACAGCATCAAAATGACCGAAACAATTCAACTGAGTTTAACATCAAAGCCAACGCTAGCTCACTATCAAACGGCAAACAAAGATGAGACAAACTACCGTCAGAGTCCAAATTAATAATCCCCCGCAACTGCCTCGGTTTCTTCATGTATCTCAGCGTCAGGAACCTTTGAGACAACATAGTCCATTGCCAGCTGAGGGTCGCAGAACACATGCTCCTTTTCCCCAGGCAGAGTGATGCAAAACTTCGCAGGCAGACGAAATCCAAAGCGAGCCCCTTTGATAGCATGTAGCCGCTTCTTCACATCCCCGAATACAGCCCTCCTTTTTGCTTCGGCGGCGGTCAGGTCGGGAAAGATGTAGATGTATGGAAGGCCAAAAGGACAAGTATTAGGACGTCTCCGTGTGTCAACCACACGTAATTGACGCCGTCTTTGCATGCAAAGTCGGCGTCAATTACGCCGACAAGTCGGCGTCTTTTTCGCCTCAAATTGAACCGTGTCACGTGACACGTTCAAAGCACGCGTTTATTTAGACGCGTGCTTTTAACGTGTCACAAAGCACGCGTCTAAATAAACGCGTGCTTTTTTGAGACGTGTCTATCAAACCACACGAAATTAACGCCTGGTTTGGCTCAATCAGCGTCTGGTTTTCCAAAATTAAAGTCTGCTTGCTTGAATCTCCGATGGGAAATTACGGCAACAATTGTAACATCTAATACGTAAGTAAAGTAGGTCTTAGAATGCTCGTGCGAGCTAGGCTACTATCAAATACAATGCTAGTTAGCTATTAGTATGAAGTTGGTGGTCACAATTGCAATACTCTATGATATAACAATTGGTGCAGAGACAAATTAATGCAGTAATATCAGGCTGGCTGGCTGTCTGTCTGGCTTGGAGCTTTGTGAACTTCCCTTGCACTGCGATTGCGTTGCCTCAGTATTGTGCGCAAATGCGCAAACTTAGTTGGTGGCAATATACAACTGTTGTTAGGCTAATCTTCAAGTCAAGTGTATTTTATTGTCATTTTCAATTGCATATGGTTGTACATAATAAAAACGAAACAGAGTTTAAAGTTCAAGTCTTTTAATGTCAGATGCACAGACCAACACAGGGTCAGACTGTGCACTGAAATTCTTAGGACAAGACAACGCAAAGCAACCTGGCATAACATAACATATAAGTACTCAGAACAAGTGTACACCTATGACAAGCTAACATATAATAAACCTCCTAAATAAATTCAAAATAAACACTAAACCTATTCCCCCAGGACCATGATGCCATATAAAACAACATATAACAGTAATTGGTGCCAGTGCAAACGTATGTAGCCTACAGTTACAGGCCAGTATGTTCAGTGACAGGACAATATGTACAGTGATTGGAGGTAGCAGTTATGAAGTGATAGGTTCTCGTGCCAATATATTGTGATGCCAATTTGTTGAGCGGTCATCTTCCTTGTATAGACCTAGAAAAGTGAAATACACAGCCAAGGTGACAGAAATAAAGGTTCGTCGGCTGTCCTTCACATTCCCACACTGTTGTCTTTATACTTAACAGATCATCTATGATGTCCCAAAGGCCCAACTCCTTCTCAGGTCACCTTCTGGCAGCAACCATGCAGCTGGATTTCACTGTGCAACCAGGCCTACCCAAGCTGCTGCTGCTGGGCCCAGGGTTGATTGTAATGGCACACTGGGACTTGCAGATGACCTGAAATACATATTTTTCTTTCTGCTGTGTAAGATGTAGGCCTACTGCTTTTAACTTGAGTCGAACGCTATTAAACCCTCCCATGGTCAGCAAACACTAGCCATTGCTCTACTTCAGAAAGGATACTGTTCACTGCTGTATGAGTCAATAGGACATTACCTGAATGACTTGTAGTGATCGGGAGGTTATGCCTGTGCTGATGATGGTATAAACCATGTTAGATTGTTGGCTCTGTGCATTGTTTGGGTCTCCTCTCTCTGTGTTCTGCTTCTGTGTCTTTGGTTCTGTTGCAGGATGGCAGGCAGGTAGAGGAGCTGTGATTGCTGCAAGGGCACACCTGTGACCTGTGCCTTGGTCCTTAATAAGCTGTGCCCTAACAAGCTGGGTCTCTCCATTACTAGCAGGAACATCAAATCTAATCTTCCTATGAACCCAATTAACACAAAATATTGTACACTGCTAATCATCAGCTAACTAAATGGTAGGTGAATAGACAATCAAGCTTGATATGGTATAGTCATGAACTAGCACTGTTCAAAGATGTCCAACCTAAGTTCTCAATGTCAATGTCAGCAGAAAAACACGAAAGAGCAGAAACCTGCTCTCGCAATGCAGTGTTAGTCTACTAATAAAATAATTGTGATAATTTTTCAACTTTCATTTATCTTCATAGCGCCCGCTCACTAGGGATGATTTTCCATAACAAATTACGCAATGCGCCCTCTACTTTTATGAGGTGACCTGATGCTCAGGTCGTTGACCCTTTAGTGACACCATCTATATGGGTAACACAATTTTTATTATCTGGGAAATCACACCATAATCTTTTGATACATTTCCTTCTCATGTAATACACTTTCCCCTACATTCAGCCTAATAACATACTCCAAACTAACACAATGTACCATCATTAGGCTACAGTGTCTTGGTAACGGGTGAAAAATACTAGATTTGAACTGAGCTTCCATTCAGGGATACGACTGCAGATGCATTGATTACAGAGAAGTTTAAAGAATTATAATAGACATTTTTGTAAGTCCATCGGTAATATCTGTAGGTTGCCACCTACACTCAGAAGCCAATGCTACTTAGAAACCCTTTTAAAATCAAACACTCTAAGTAAGGTTATACAATTTAATTTGATGTCTTTAATTAATTCAAATATGCCTTATGTGTTACAGTGTGTGGTGGCGTAGGACCCAAACGCAGGAGAGTAGCCAGACATTGCCTCAAACAAAGGGTTTATTCTTTTAATTGGGAAACAGACAGGGTCAGTAGCGGTCCTAGTACATATGGCGCCCTAGGCAAGATTTATCAACAGCACCCCCTCTTCATGCTGCCCTAGGCGGCTGCCTATGTCGCCTATAGGAAGGACCGGCACTGGACAGGGTACTCACGTTAAGGACAAGACAAAGACTGGACACTAAACAGGAACCTAAAATACACAGAACCAAACAAGACACAGGTGGACATGATAATACAAACAAGAACTGAAACCACTGAATGAGACACAGGTGAAGACAATGGCAGACACGGACACAGTAGGGCAGGGCAAAACCAAAAACGGGGTCACGTTTGTGGCTGTGACATTATGCCTGCCCAAAGGTGGGTGACTGTATTATCCTAGACTCCATGTACTGTTTGAACTGTACATGGGTTGTGTGTATGGGCAGTCTCAGGGTTATGTCACAGGTGTTGGCCTCTGGGCACACCCTTGGTGCTGGGGGAGGACCAGGGGGACAGGGAGCTGCTGGTGCTGGGGGAGGACCAGGGAGATGGAAAGAGGCAGAAGAATTGAATATCCAATACAGTGCCAATACACACATCTGTATAAGCCCGACATGAGGTGTGTAGCCAACCAGGGCTTGTTTAATGCTGTCATAACTTGATTCATAGGAAGATTAGATAAGAACTTCAGGAAGTGACAAGCCACGGTAATAAGGATAACAATGTATTTATTTAATAAAAAGTGCTTACAAAGAAATGGTTGGTAAATTAGAAGTGTATGGAATGGGTGTGGGATCAGTGCAAGTGTAGAGTGAAGAGAATCATTACACACTAAAAAGCAAACAGTGATGATGTTCCTGCTAGTAATGGAGAGACCCAGCTTGTTAGGGCACAGCTTATTAAGGACCAAGGCACAGGTCACAGGTGTGCCCTTGCAGCAATCACAGCTCCTCTACCTGCCTGCCATCCTGCAACAGAACCAAAGACACAGAAGCAGAACACAGAGAGAGGAGACCCAAACAATGCACAGAGCCAACAATCTAACATGGTTTATACCATCATCAGCACAGGCATAAACTCCCGATCACTACAAGTCATTCAGGTAATGTCCTATTGACTCATACAGCAGTGAACAGTATCCTTTCTGAAGTAGAGCAATGGCTAGTGTTTGCTGACCATGGGAGGGTTTAATAGCGTTCGACTCAAGTTAAAAGCAGTAGGCCTACATCTTACACAGCAGAAAGAAAAATATGTATTTCAGGTCATCTGCAAGTCCCAGTGTGCCATTACAATCAACCCTGGGCCCAGCAGCAGCAGCTTGGGTAGGCCTGGTTGCACAGTGAAATCCAGCTGCATGGTTGCTGCCAGAAGGTGACCTGAGAAGGAGTTGGGCCTTTGGGACATCATAGATGATCTGTTAAGTATAAAGACAACAGTGTGTGAATGTGAAGGACAGCCGACAAACCTTTATTTTGTAGCCTACAGTTACAGGCCAGTATGTTCAGTGACAGGACAATATGTACAGTGATTGGAGGTAGCAGTTATGAAGTGATAGGTTCTCGTGCCAATATATTGTGATGCCAATTTGTTGAGCGGTCATCTTCCTTGTATAGACCTAGAAAAGTGAAATACACAGCCAAGGTGACAGTCTGACTTCTTACATTTTCCCTTGATTTTACTTGCACCTGATTTTTGCCCCTTACTACTTGGATCTTTATCGGTGGATAACAGACTGTACAGCGGCTTGGCAATGCGCGAGAAGTTTGGAATATAAGGACGGTAATAAGATAGAAACCCTAGCATTTTCCTCAGGTCTCCCACAGTCTCGGCTTTGCGGTCCTGCAGTGCTTGTACAGGTGCTATCTCTGCCGGATCCATGCAGTAGCCATCTTTGGATACAATTCTTCCCAGGTATTTCACCCTGTCTTTGAAAACTTCAATTTTTTTTGCTGTTAGCTTTACCCCATGCGCTTGATAGCGACGGAGCACCTCTCTCATGTCACACAGATGATCCTCAAACGATTTACTATGTACAAGGTTATCATCCAGATACGGCTGACAAGTTTCATCCCTCAAACCCGACAGACACTCCTCCATACTGCGCTGGAATTCTGCTGGAGCCGAGGACAGGCCGAAGGGGATCCTTACCCACTCATACAGCCCCCAAGGTGTTATAAAGGCTGAAAGTGGTCTACTACTTTCCTCAAGGAAACCCTGATGGTACGCCTTGCCCTGGTCTAGTACCGAGAACCACACACTCCCGCTCAAGCTGTTCAGCATATCTTGTACCCGAGGGATGGGGTGGCGGTCGGGGATGGATTTTTGGTTGAGTTCAAGGTAATCCACACATAGACGCAAACTCCCATCCTTCTTCCGTACGCAAACTATTGGTGATGAGTATGAGGACCGGGATTTCCGAATCCATCCTTGATTCAGTAGGTCTTCCAAATACTCCTTCACTTCCTTGTGGAGCGGTTTGGGTACTGAAGTGTAGGTGCGTCTTACCGGGTTTTTGTCACTCAGTCTGATTTTCAACTGCAGGGATGGAATGCACCCTACATCACTCTCGTCTTTTGAAAAGGCAGCACACTCTTCTCGTAGCATCTGTCTCACCATTTTTTGGTGATCTGGAGTCAAGTGATCAACTGACACCAAAGGGTCCCACAAATCCTGTTGGCATTTGCCCCTCTGTCTGTGTTCCCCATTATCTCTTTCAGGAGCCTCAGTTGTTTTGGTAGTGTTTCCACTAGCACTGGCTGGTCTCACATCCACTGGGTAAATTGCCTTGATTTGCTGTAGTTGTCCCAATACTGTACGGGGGGTGAGAGAGATGTCATGGTTGCTGTCATTAGTGACTGGGATAGCTACCTTAGACCAGTTTCCCTTCTGCAGGCAGATGGCGGTTTCTGTAATGTTCACCCCCTCTGGCCACTCTGGAACCTCCTCTGGTTCAAAAAGGACTTCCTGTCTTGTGGATAGGGGACCTGTCCTAACACTACACTTTACCTCCCTGGTCTGACCTGCTGGAATCACTGTCTTTAGTCTCCCAACTTTCACCACACCCTCTTTGTCAAACTGGTCACAGCTCCGCACTATTTGGATCAACACATTTGCTTTTTTACAGTCCATGGAGAAAGCTTCTCTTACTACAGCAGGTGTAACCTCTGGATGCCTCTCCATTCCATTCATTACTAGCTGTTCAATCACATTGTAGCCAATAATTGGTGGTTCGGCTACTCCTGGCTCGTTTGAAACCAGCACAGGTACGAGTAGTTCTGTCTGTGGGCCCCCATTTGGTCGAAGCTTAAACTTCAACTCAACCCAGCCCGCAAAGGGTATGGGCGTCTGGTTTGCTGCTCTACCACATTATTTTATTTTAGTAACTAGAGAGGGTACAATTTCTGGGGAAATTGTAGGGTGTGCTTGCTTGCGTCGGTTGCACAGGGGTCTGTTTTTTAATGACATTTTTACAACTGATATTTCTGTATTTTATATAAAAATGCATACTTATTATTTATAAACATAACATAGATTTAAAAGCATTTTTTTTGCTGCTCATTTACAACTGAAAATACGAGTGAAGTGTAGAATGAAATAGATGTCTTCTCATTTCCCCTGCAAGAGGCAGCCTCATCGTTGAATAAAAACGAATAAATTTGGCAGACCGGTGTAAAAATTGACCTAATCTCTATGACTTAAACGTCCTTTTAAGTTTTTCCCTTCTCGTGATATTTTCATGAATTTAGCCTACTCATTGCATTCATTCATTAATAAAGAACCCCCTTTGAAGATTATTCTACGACGTTACCGGCAGTAGAAGATGGAAGCGCGATTCAAACGGTACCATCTGCTAACTGAAAATATGCCCCCCAAAACGTAAATAAGCTTGACATTTATTTAGTGGAAAATCGCTCATTCATAAAAAGCTCGCTGGTAGCGATCATTGTCAGTAACAACGCAAAATGCGATATAGCCCTGTGTGGAGAAGCTGTCCCGGTAAATTGTACTACTACAGTACAGTACAGTACTAGACTACTGCTGTGTTCGTCTTGGTAGCAATTGCGTTGGTTGAATTCGATTTAACGTTCCGTTGTACGGTTTAGGCTGAAATTAATTATTTTCATGAACAGATTGACAAAGTTTAGGCTGTGGCAATGAAGTTCAGGTTAGTAGTCAGATAGTTTCACCTATTGAAAGACTTTTGATTTAAGTAAGGGGAGTGCCGAACATGTTATGTCGCCGTTTGACTTCCTAAACAGCTGTGTAGATGTTTTTGTAGTGTGTCTCGTGTAGGCTACAGCGTTGCCGTGAGCAACACTGGTTTGAAACCACAGGTAATGATAATTTCACCAACAAATCGTTTACTTGTAATGTAATGTCATAATATATCCTACAACGAAAATGTATTTGTGAGGAATGTTTATTTTAACGATTGAAAACAGATGCATAATAGACCACTGTAGTATGTGTTGCCCGGGCAACAGAGGCTAATGTCATGCTAATGCTTCCGTGAAATAGTAGACTACCTTTTCCGAAAGTAGATGTGGGCCTACTTCCTTAATATCAGCTAATATTGTACATTACATTTCACAATTGTGTTTCACATCACAAAGTAAAATGAGTAAATAGTCACCCTGGCCTCTTTGCTTGTGGCGTTTCTGCAGCTGCCTTGCAGTAAAGCTATAGTTAGCCTAGCTATCCCCCAAACGAATGTTCTGCTACAGGTAGTCACGCGTGTTTTCGTGATGTTAGTGACGTAGTGACGTTAGTAACGTCAGTGACTGTGGCTAGCAAATTAGCCACCGTTAGCTTCACTTTTCACCACAAAAACGCAATTTCTACTTAAACCATGCCGGAACGTAAATAAAAATACAACCAACGCAATCGCTAACAAGACGAACCTTTTGACACCGCCGTTGTGTATGTAGTCCAAATATTGACTGATCCTTAGGGGGGCGAAAATAAACAATAAATAATATATATGTGAGAGAACAAAGGTTGTGCCCTTGCCGAAGGCAAAGCACACCCAACTAAAGAATAAGTACTAGTAACTTTAAAATAGTGACTAGTAGGTTTATAGAAATAAATGTTAAAACGGCCTGCCATATGCCAGTGCCTCCACTGGTATGTGACAGTAGCTAGTGGTACATGCCAGTGCCTCTACTGGCACCTAGTGGTACGTGCCAGTGGAGCTAGTGGTACGTGACAGTAGCTAGTGGTACATGCCAGTGCCTTATGGAACGCCGACAGGGTCAAATGTACTCGTAATTTAAACGCGTATTTTTGATTGGACACCCGTTTAGGAAGCGCCTGCAGCTGTTTCATAAGCGGCTGCAGCCGTAAATGTGCAGGCAAAAGTTACACATGAATGTACGCGTTAGTTAACGCTTGCAGGCGTTAAATAAACACCTGTATATTTACACATGCAATTGCAGGCGTTAAATAAACGCCTGTATATTTACACATGCAATTGCAGGCGTTAAATAAACGCCTTTATATTTACACGTGCAATTGCAGGCGTTAAATAAACGCCTGTATATAACTGTAACTTGCACAAGCTCTAGGCATGCACTGTTAAATACCACTGCAATTTAACAACAAATGAATTAGGGCAGTAAAAAATACTGCACAAGGGAAAATGCAATGGGCAGCAAGTGAACGATGTGTGAAACAACTCAAAGGACTATCTGAGCTGTGAGCACCCACCCCCACTGAAATGGTTCCCACCTGTGCATGCCGACCATGGGTGCGACTCTCCTGCATGAGCTCGGACACTTCAGCTATCAGGCCGTCTGCTGAAGCAACATTTAAGAGCGTACCCCTTTGCCCACTCTAGGCTTCGCTGCATTGTTTCCAGCCTGAAAGAAGACAATGGTGTTAAAGTAGACAAGGCTAGTATTTTTTGTTGTTGTATCTAAACCAGTAATAATTTATCGACCATATCTCATAAGAACGTGAACAAATAGTCGCCTAGGTTGAAGGTTGAGCTTGCTTGCCTTCAGCAGTGGTTTTGCCTCAAAATACCAGCTAGCTAGACTAATCGACTTTAGGTAACAACAAAAAATGAATGTCAAGAATGTGCAGCACTGGAGCCTACTGTACTGACTACTGAGGATAGCAGATGGTTGGGGGTTGAGGCTAACTCGTTTAGCTAGCTACATAACTAGGGGACAGATAGTTGGATATGGACTGTCCAGCCTTAACATGGCAGCTTTCACGGATAAAAAGGAAACGCAAATAGCTAGTCTTTATCCAACAGTCTAGACTAGTCAGTGACTGGCTAGCTAGCAATGCAGAAGTATCACAGTAGCAATCCATTGCTAAAAAACAAACAAACAAAAGCTATCCGCACAGCGAGTGACCAAGTTAAACCCCTGTTAGCCTAGCTAGCCGGTGAAGATTACGATTAAGTCACAAATAATGATTTCGAAAAAACTGTACCTTTGTCAACATGGACTGAAGGTCGTCGTGTCCAGGGTTATCCGACAGCAAAAGCTGAGTGCAGTCATTTAGTGTCTGCTTACACTGTCTTAGGAAGTTCCTTCTTGCCATCTTCTCATCCTTCAAACTTCTGTGTGCTGGGCTAAACTTGTTTTGAAATCTTCCGCTTCTACAGTGGGGAGGAGCTGGTACTTGAAAATACAGGGAAGAATCAAATCACACTAGCCCAGATAACTGCAGGAGGAGCTAGGGAAATTGTGGGCAGTGATTTGCATGTGGCGTTTATTTAACGGCTGCAATTGCACGTGTAAATATACAGGCGTTTATTTAACGCCTGCAATTGCACGTGTAAATATAAAGGCGTTTATTTAACGCCTGCAATTGCACGTGTAAATATACAGGCGTTTATTTAACGCCTGCAATTGCACGTGTAAATATACAGGCGTTTATTTAACGCCTGCAAGCGTTAACTAACGCGTACATTCATGTGTAACTTTCGCCTGCACATTTACGGCTGCAGCCGCTTATGAAACAGCTGCAGGCGCTTCCTAAACGGGTGTCCAATCAAAAATACGCGTTTACATTACGAGTACATTTGACCCTGTCGGCGTTCCATAGTGCCTCCGCTGGTACATGACAGTAGCTGTGGTTCGTGACAGCGCCTCCACTGGTACATGACAGTTACTGTTCTGTTGATAGTGATATGCAAGTGTCTCGTGGCAGTTGCATTGGGTGTCTTGCAGCTTTTGTTTACTGTCATGTAGCCTAACTGCCCCGCGGCCATTTTAGAATAGAATTGTTTAAGTATGTGTGGCGGCCTGCGGAAACCCGTGGATGTCGCGGCCGCTCATTGTTGGCTATAAGCCAAAAAAGATCGAAAATCGTTTTCTGTCAAAATTGAGATGTTTGATGTTTTGTATCGTTAACACCCTAAACTTCATTGTAATGTACAAAAAGTATATGATTACTTATGAAAAACTATTAATTTCAACGGTTTTTGGACATGTCAGCTAGCAAGATTTTCAAGCCATGTCAAGTCAAATGCTTAGTTTGCTTGCTCTTTTGAGTGCTGCAGCAGCCCATAACAACTGATCAATGAAATAACTTGCTGAGAAGTTATTAATGTAGCCTATACTTAAACTGACATTTACATTCACAACGTCATTACGAACAAAAGGATTTTCTCCCATATCACTTTTTGACACAGGTCGACTTTAAAATGATGTAACTTCAGTTGTGATAAAGATATCTGAGTGATTTAAACAGATTTGTATCCAGGAGAGTTTGTAGTTTCCAATATGTATAATACCCAGAAAGTACATTTGCAATCATAGGGTGTCATTAATTGACAAGGTTCTTCATATGAAAATAATGAACTATTATTAACAACTATTTACTCAGAGTATCGAAATGCAAATGTAGGCTACCTATATTGACTTCAGTTATTACAATTAATGATATACGCCACTAGGAGGCGCTGATAACAACACAACGATGTGCATTAGAGACGAGAGTCTACAACGGTGGCTCATGTGCACGCTTAAATTCAGTTACTCTGAGTAAAATAATTTGTTACTAATTCATTACGTGTGTACAAGTCTGCTTTACATTACAGTCACACCATTACACTATATGCAACATGTTTAAATCGACTACTTTGTATGGTGAGCTTGTAGTGAGACATCAAAAGTATGGTTTGGAGTCTGTTAGCACGAACAGTTTAACTTATTTTTTTTAAATAAAAGTTTATAGCCTGTTCTCCTATTCTAAAATGGCTGCGGGGCAGTTACACGACAGTAAACAAAAGCTGCAAGACACCCAATGCAACTACACACTTGCATACCACTATCAACAGAACAGTAACTGTCATACCAGCGGAGGCGCTGTCACGTACCACTAGCTACTGTCATGTACCAGCGGAGGCACTGGCATGTACCACTAGCTACTGTCACGTACCAGTGGAGGCACTGGCATGTACCACTAGCCACTGTCACGTACCACTCGCTCCACTGTCACGTACCACTCGCTACAGTACAGTACAGTTTCGGTTCTAACCGCTACTGTCAGCAGAGGAAGCGACGACAGATATGAAGAAGAGAGGACTTCCCATCACCGTGTTCAGGGCTGAACCGAAGGAGGATTTAGCCGTGCAGCTGTCTCGCACTGCATGGGAGAGAATGGAAGCCTCAGGTCGCATACGGGTGGCCACACTGCAAGAGCCTGGGGACCCGTGAATGGACGGAAGATGCTATGAAACGGTGGTAACTGTCCCAATTCTTTGAAAAAAACATCACTATCTACACGCAAGTAGATTCCCTTCCCTGACAAATGTACAAATATAAAGTACAATGGAGGGATCGGACCTTAAGTTAGCCTTTGCACTGATGGACAAAGATTTTATTTTTTTCTTCTCCCTTTTGGGAAATTTCAGCGGAGGCCCTCAACTTATTAAAAGGAGAGGCTTTCCTCCCAAGCTAGACATTCTCTCTAGCTTAGTTAAAGGTGACATGACATGAAAACTTAACTTTAGGTTATTTAACATTAATATGAGTTCTCCTAGCCTGCCTTTGGTCCCCCAGTGGCTAGAATTTTCGATCGGTGTAAACCAAGCCCTGGGTGTTCTTCTCCGCCTTTCAGAAAATGAAAGCTCAATTGCTCTGTTTGAAAATCTCCTCTTGTCACAAGGAGGAAGGTGAAGGATTCAAAGTCTTTGTGTCTATTCCAATATGTAATGATGGTATCCAATGACACAAATCTGTGTTCTAGAAAGAGTGGTCTGGAGTCGCAGAGGTCCGATAATATCAGCTTTAATGCAGCAGTTGGAAATCAACAAGTACAGAGCTCTGGGGTTGTCTAAGTTTCCCTACCCGCAACAGAGTTTGGGCTGGTTCACGAAGTCCAACTGGCTATCTGTCCCTCCCCAGCATATATTTATACAGTGCAATTGAAACACAAGTATCAAAAAAGGGTTCAGCTTGTTCTCTCGTGCTTCAGGGAGTTGTTCTTGCCTACGCGCGTCCCACCTGCTCGGGTGCCGTCTCCACCCGGTTTCAAGGTTGTTTCTGAAAATGAAGAGATAGAGACACAAAGAACAGCCTGCTTCCCACACCCAGTGTGAGACCCAATGTTTAAGCCTGAGCACACTTCTAAGTTCATAACTTTAATAAGCACAATGCATAACTTTAATAAGCACAATATATTCTTTAATTAATTAATTCTTTAATTCTTTAAAGTAAAATAGCGGAAACCTTCTTAGTCCAGTACAATTCTAGTGTGGTCATGCAGTATCACTCTTGGCCTAGTCGTAACCCTCTTTTCTGGACTCTCACATTCGTAGCAATAGCAAAAGGTTCACTGGCCCTTCTCCACCAACTCCTGCAACGTACGACTGGATTCTGGAGCAGCACAACACATGCTCCAGTGGTACCACGTACTTCCTTTCCCCAGCACCCTTAGGGCGTGCGAGGTTCTCTCGATGACCTTGAATGGTCCTGTCCATAACTGTACAACAGGCTTCCCCGAACATCTGATGATGTATTGGGGCAGGTGGGACAGGGTCTTCAAGGGGAAGGGGGGGGCCAGACCACTCCTAGGTCTGATGGGGCATAGGGGCAGATGGGGCAGGGTCTCCAGCGGAATGGGGCCTTAGAACAGGGGTTAGGTAGTCAGACCCGCCGGTCTGACTCGTCCTGAAGCAGAAAAGAGTTACAGTCCCAGCATCACCTTATCTCCCATGATCAAGCAGTAACTGAGTCAAATGAGATGCGAACAGTAAGGTGTGACAACAAACCCAAATTTAAAAAATATCCCATTACCGATTACACAATGTTGACATACAAATCAACAATAATGATGAGACTATGCAGCGTTATGGCCAAGTGGTGAGGACACACTGGAAACAGTGGGAAAACCCTAATGATGTTATAGGGGAAAACCCACCGTCACTCCGCAGAGTGGACATTCAACATCCATGTATCCACGGCAGACCTGGACATGCTCACAGGCCCCCTTCACCACATACATACAACTTTAGCCAAGCTTTTAGAATTGTAATAAAATTAAATAAATTTGAAACAAATAGAAAAACCAGAAATTAGACAGGATATTTTAAAGTTCTCATAAGATCCCTCCTTCCATTGATAACTTTAATCAATACCCAATCTCCTCGTTTGACTCCTCCACTCTTTGGTTTACTGCTTCACCTGGAACAGAATTTAGCAGAAGACATCTCTTTTCTAGTTAGCATTTTTTATAAAATTGGTTAACCATTTGATTCGCCTCTTCATCATGCTATGTGAAAGGTTTAAGTTGTGGTATTACATATGATCTCCAATAAATCAATTCAAATGGTGTTATGCATCTGGTATAGGACTGGGAAAGACTTCAATTCACCTAGTAAACATACTGTATCTATAATTACCAGGCAGTATTTTCCCTTCAGTTTTCTTATTGTTGAGCAAACACATGTAACAGCATCTAATAACGAGCCCCCATATTCAACTCCTATTAGTCATGCCTAGAAATGACAATCTGTTTCTTTGTTCCCTTCTTTAGAAAATCAACTGTTAGTTTAATTTCTTTCACTCCAAAAAACCTTTTCTGTCTTTTAAAACAGTTAAGTTTAAGACCAATATTGTTTTAGATTCTCTATTTTACCAAATCACACCTCTTTTTATCAAAGATACAGTTAGGTATCTTATATAAATATTTGGACATTGACACAATTTTCATCATTTTGGCTCTGTATACCACCACAATGGATTTGAAATGAAACAATCAAGATATGCTTTAAGTGCAGACTTTCAGCTTTAATTTCAGGGTATTTACATCCAAATCAGGTGAACGGTGTAGGAATTACAATACATTTTATATGTGGCCCCCCCTTTTTTAAGGGACCAAAAGTAATTGGACAATTGGCTGCTCAGCTGTTCCATGGCCAGGTGTATGTTATTCCCTCATGGGAGTTCGTTATTTCATTGACAAGGAGCAGATAAAAGGTCTAGAGTTCATTTCAAGTATGGTATTTGTGTTTGGAATCTGTTGCTGTCAACTCTCAATATGAAGTCCAAAGAGCTGTCACCATCAGTGAAGCAAGCCATCGTTAGGCTGAAAAATCAAAACAAACCTATCAGAGAGATAGCAAAAACATTAGGTGTGGCTCAATCAACTGTTTGGTACATTCTTAAAAAGAAAGAACGCACTGGTGAGCTCAGCAACACCAAAAGACCCGGAAGACCACGGAAAACAACTGTGGTGGATGACAGAAGAATTCTTTCCCTGGTGAAGAAAAACCCCTTCACAACAGTTGGCCAGATCAAGAACACTCTCCAGGAGGTAGGCGTATCTGTGTCAAAGTCAAAAATTAAGAGAAGACTTCACCAGAGTAAATACAGAGGGTTCACCACAAGATGTAAACCATTGGTGAGTCTCAAAAACAGGAAGACCAGATTAGAGTTTGCCAAAAAACATCTAAAAGAGCCTGTACAGTTCTGGAACAACATCCTATGGACAGATGAGACCAAGATCAACTTGTACCAGAATGATGGGAAGAGAAGAGTATGGAGAAGGGAAGGAACTGCTCATGATCCAAAGCATACCACCTCATCAGTGAAGCATGGCGGAGGTAGTGTTATGGCGTGGGCATGTATGGCTGCCAATGGAACTGGTTCCCTTGTATTTATCGATGATGTGACTGCTGACAAAAGCAGTAGGATGAATTCTGAAGTGTTTCTGGCAATATTATCTGCTCAGATTCAGCCAAATGCTTCAGAACTCATAGGACGGCGCTTCACAGTGCAGATGGACAATGACCCGAAGCATACTGCGAAAGCAACCAAAGAGTTTTTTAAGGCAAAGAAGTGGAATGTTCTGCAATGGCCAAGTCAATCACCTGACCTAAATCCAATTGAGCATGCATTTCACTTGCTAAAGACAAAACTGAAGGGAAAATGCCCCAAGAACAAGCAGGAACTGAAAACAGTTGCAGTAGAGGCCTGGCAGAGCATCACCAGGGACGAAACCTAGCGTCTGGTGATGTCTATGGGTTCCAGACTTCAGGCTGTCATTGACTGCAAAGGATTTGCAACCAAGTATTAAAAGTGACAATTAGATTTATGATTATGTTAGTTTGTCCAATTATTTTTGGTCCCTTAAAAAGGGGGGGGCCACATATAAAATGTGTTGTAATTCCTACACCGTTCACCTGATTTGGATGTAAATACCCTGAAATTAAAGCTGAAAGTCTGCACTTAAAGCACATCTTGATTGTTTCATTTCAAATCCATTGTGGTGGTATACAGAGCCAAAATGATGAAAATTGTGTCAATGTCCAAATATTTATGGACCTAACTGTATGATAAAAGCAATTTTCATTATGCCAAACCAGAATCTGTATGCTTCTTAAATGAAATATAGACCAAATAATGTTCTTAATGTAGCTATTAACCAAACATTTTTCCCAAATATATTTTCTATAAAGGTCAGATAGGTAGAACTTCATAACTCGTTTTGCTGCAGTTCAAAACGAGCCAATTAGCTCAAACCATCATAACCACAATTTATCAGACTTGATGAGTGTTCCCAAATTATTTCAGAACTGAATGTTATAATAATCCTCTTCATGCACTAATACCATTTATTAATACAACATTATCACAGCCTAACTGTTTATCCCAAACAGTATGCCAGGCTCTGATAAAACTCTCAAATAAAACTTAAAACCAAATTACAATTAAACTCCAAATAAAAGTACATTTAGTTATGTTCTCTTTCTCATTTTTAACCAAATTATATCTAATACCTTTATCAAAACTCTTAAAAACCCTAGATTTTACTATTTTGACTTAAAATGTTATCCCATATACCATCAAAGTATATTCATAGTTTCCTCTTCAAAACATCAGTGTTTAAACGAGTGGCCCCACGTTGGGCGCCACTCTTCACATCCACAAAACATTCTTGTTTTATTTCATAACCTTCCATGATCCTCTCTAAACCAATCCTTTATGTAACTTTCCAATTGCTTCCTCATATTTTTTCACATACATTTCCTCAAACCATTCTTTGACCAACACAGCTGGTTTGCTCTAGTATAACTCTTCCAATTGTATTAGAACCAATTTATAAACCAGGGGTTCAATTTCTGCATTTTTACTGAATACCATCACACGTTCCAGATTTTCCGCCTATAAATCCAAGTTCTGGTCGGAAAGGCTTCAAAAAACCTCCCTGTTTGGCTAGGAATTATAACAAATGTTGATCACGCATTTGTTAACCACCAAACTTGGGATTCATCTAAACGAACACATCTATCAGCATTAATACTCACATAATTATGCAGAACTATACCCTCTGGGATCACCTTTGTAAGATCTCAAGTAACAGGACTCTTTTAGCCCCCACCTTTCTCCAACTCTCCTCGGGATTTCTGTAACTTCTTGGTCAAAGAAAAAAAAGCACGAGATTGATAAAAGTGAGTGATCTCACAATTTGACAACTTGTTAGATTTTGCACTGAAGGCAATTATGGTCCTTGGAGGACACCTAGTGGATCTTTTTATTTTTTATTTTATTTTTTAACCCTTGTGCTGCCTTCGGGTCACATGACCCAAAGGTTCATAACGAGCCATCGTTGTGTTTACCCAATTTTACCCAATACAAAAACAAATACAAATAATTGTATTTTAACCTTTGCAATGTGGGGGGTCTAAGACAGCCCAACGGTTAAAAGAAAATGCTTCACTTTGTTTTTGTATGCGGTAAAGTTGTCGCAATACGACGGTGGGTCACAATGACTGATGGGTCAGAATGACCCGAAGATAACACAAGGGTTAAAGAACGACAGATCTGTTTAAAATACCGTTCAACTCAACCCGACTCCACACAAATATTACTTTTTCACATCAATTCAATTCTGTAACCCTCTTGTACCGGAGAGGACAAATAAAAGACACACCACACTCCTCTCTATTTTTATTAAACTCAATCTGACTCCACACAAATAGACAGTGTTCAGGGATTCTAACCCTTGGAGAGGACTCTAACCTCCCTCTGGACAAAGACAACGAGTTCAGGGACTCTAACCCTTGGAGAGGACTCTAACCTCCCCTTGGACAAAGACAACGAGTTTAGGGACTCTAACCCCTGGAGAGGACTCTAACCTCCCCTTGGACAAAGACAACGAGTTTAGGGACTCTAACCCCTGGAGAGGACTCTAACCTCCCCTTGGACAAAGACAACGAGTTTAGGGACTCTAACCCCTGGAGAGGACTCTAACCTCCCCATGGACAAAGACAAAACACAAAAACGGTTGATTTCCCACCACTGTTGGTTTGACTAGGTACGATGAAACATAGTAATCGTCTAAATTTGGTTCTCAGTTCCGAATAGCAGTACTTTGAATTAACAGGTGTCTGCTTACCTTTTTTTTTTATGTTGAGGCGCCTCTGACGATTACGTCTGCCTCCTCGTACCGGTGTATGGGTCTCTCTCCCGATCTGTCGGTCTGGCCGGAACCCTCTGGACTCCCTCTTTTCAGCGTCGGGGTCACCATTTGAAGGATTCATATATCTATGTGTCTATTCCAATATGTAACTAGAGAGGGTACAATTTCTGGGGAAATTGTAGGGTGTGCTTGCTTGCGTCGGTTGGACAGGGGTCCGTTTTTTAATGACATTTTTACAACTGATATTTCTGTATTTTATATAAAAATGCATACTTATTATTTATAAAGATGACATAGATTTAAAAGCATTTTTTTTTTGCTGCTCATTTACAACTGAAAATACGAGTGAAGTGTAGAATGAAATGGATGTCTTCTCATTTCCCCAAGAGGCAAGAGGCAGCCTCATCGTTGAATCAAAACGAATACATTTGGCAGACCGGTGTACAAATTGACCTAATCTCTATGACTTAAACGTCCTTTTAAGTTTTTCCCTTCTCGTGATATTTTCATGCATTTAGCCTACTCATTGCATTCATTCATTAATAAAGAACCCCCTTTGAAGATTATTCTACGACGTTACCCGGCAGTAGAAGATGGAATCGCGATTCAAACAGTACCATCTGCTAACTGAAAATATGCCCCCCAAAACGTAAATAAGCTTGACATTTATTTAGTGGAAAATCGCTCATTCATAAAAAGCTCACTGGTAGCGATCATTGTCAGTAACAACGCAAAATGCGATATAGCCCTGTGTGGAGAAGCTGCCCCGGTAAATTGTACTACTACGGTACAGTAGTAGTACAGACTAGACTACTGCTGTGTTCGTCTTGGTAGCGATTGCGTTGGTTGAATTGGATTTAACGTTCCGTTGTACGGTTTAGGCTGAAATTAATTATTTTCATGAACAGATTGACAAAGTTTAGGCTGTGGCAATGAAGTTCAGGTTAGTAGTTAGATAGACTTTTGATTTAAGTAAGGGGAGTGCCGAACATGTTCTGTCGCCGTTTGACTTCCTACAGCTGTGTAAATGTTTTTGTAGTGTCTCGCGTAGGCTACAGCGTTGCAGTGATACACTGGATTGAAACCACGGGTAATGATAATTTCACCCACAAATCGTTTACTTGAAATCTAATGTCATAATAAATCCTACAACGAAAATGTATATGTGAGGAATGTTTATTTTAACGATTGAAAACAGATACATCATAGACCACTGTAGTATGTGTTGGCCGGGCAACACAGGCTAATGTCATGATGCTAATATTTCAGTGAAATAGTAGACTACTGTTTCCGAAAGTAGATGTACTTCCTTAATAATATCAGCTTATATTGTACATTACACATCACAATTGTGTGTCATATCACAAAGTAAAATGAGTAAATAGTTATCACCCTGGCCTCTTTGCTTGTGGCGTTCCTGCAGCTGCCTTGCAGTAAAGCTATAGTTAGCCTAGCTATCCCCCAAGTTAACAGATGCGAAACGAATGTTCTGCTACAGGTAGTCACGCGTGTTTTCGTGACGTTAGTGACATAGTGACGTTAGTAACGTCAGTGACTGTGGCTAGCAAATTAGCCACCGTTAGCTTCACTTTTCGCCACAAAAACTTAACTTAACCCTTGTGTTATCTTCGGGTCGTTCTGACCCATCAGTCATTGTGACCCACCGTCGTATTGCGACAACTTTACCGCATACAAAAACAAAGTGAAGCATTTTCTTTTAACCGTTGGGCTGTCTCAGACCCCCCACATTGCGAAGGTTAAAAGAAAAGAAAAAAATATTTGTTTTTGTATTGGGTAAAATTGGGTAAACACAACGATGGTTCGTTATGAACCTTTGGGTCATGTGACCCGAAGGCAGCACGAGGGTTAAGCCCAAACCATGCAACGGAACGTAAATTCCAATAGAAGCAACGCAATCGCTACCAAGACGAACCTTTTGACACCGCCGTTGTGTATGTAGGCCAAATATTGACTGAGTTTTAGGGGGGCGAAAATAAACAATAAACTAGAAAAGGCTGTTCCTGCGAAACAGCAGTGAGAATGCTGAAAACCTGAATGGGGATAGCTGACCATGCTAAAAAATCTGAAATAGTGAAAATTTTGTAGAAAGTTATAAGCTGAAGCTTCAAAGCAACCGAAAGGTATTTTTGAAAGGGGCTGGAACAGCATTCCAACAATGATTTGAAAGGATTTACCATTACTTTTAAAGGGAGAATAATTTGCACAAAAACCTTAATATTTTAAAAAGTATAAAAGTGAGAAATGAGAAAATACCCGCAAGCTGAAATGAATTTCAAAAATGTGTGAGTCACACAAAAGAGGCAGTGTGGAAGCTGAACTGCATCATCTTAACAAAGCTAAGAGCTAAAATAGCCTACAATGTGGGAGAAGCTGAAAGCTGAACTGTTAAACAGAAGAAGAAGTAGGCTAGCTAGTCGTAACAAGAATATTATCGTTTTAACAGATTAAATTATAGTTGGGATAGTATTAGCAGTAGCAGATGTAGCCTATGCGTTTACTCGGCTTTCTTAGTTGGATTCAATGTGTTGATGGAATGAAACATACAGCAGTAGGGCCGATACAGGAAGACACGGCGTCACTTTGTTGCAGAAGGATGATGGTGCAAGTTTTGTCCGTGGAGCATACAACGATTAATAAAAAAGAATCATGTAGACGCGTTTATTGAGTAATCGCATAACTAATTACACATGTAAACGGAGTAATCGTATTATTGGCATAAACCGACAATTGCTAGTAATCGTGTTTCTCATGGTCAAGTAAACGTACCAATCACCTGTGTGAGAGACTGAGTGGTGCGTGTCTGTCGTTACGGTGATGGTGCAGCTACTGTATGATTGCTAACGCGCTGAGGGCAGAGAATAAGAGAGATGTAGCTAGAATCCACACCTCAAACAAGATAACCTAGACGCAAAACTGTACGTCCAATCCAAAATATAAGGATATTTTCCGAGACCCAAGACTCTGCCGAAACCAGAGATATTCTTTATATGTCTGTGCAGTCAGAAATACGACTCTACCTGCAGTTTCAAAAACGTGTTCCTTTTGCTTTCCTGGTGCTTGTTTGTTTGGTTGCCACGGTGATGGCGCAGCTGTGATAGCTAACGAGCTAGGCAGAGAGAAAAACGAACATTTACCTAGCATCCACACCTCAAACAAGTTGACCTAGACGCAAAACTATACGTCCAATCCAAAATATAAGGATATTTTCCGAGACCCAAGACTCTGCCGAAACCAGAGATGTCCTTTATAGGTCTGTGCGGTCAGAAATACGACTCTATCGGCAGTTTCAAAATCTTGTTCCTTCTTGCTTTCTCTGACTGATTTTACTCACCTCTCCATTGAAGTTAGTGAGAGAATTTGAAAGGCTGCTCTCGCTTCAAGGCTCATAGCTGAAAATCTGTAAATGTGAGCTCTTTAGTAGTTACATTGGCTGAAAGAGGACAATTTTTCCTACATTTTAAGGTATAACTTGTTTCTGTAAGTTAAACTATATGAACGTTAGAGGAATTTGTTTGACAAATTAGTTGAATATCAGCTGCTCATTCATAAAAATCAAGAAGGAGCAAACATTTTAATGTATTTCAAACTGTCATAATTCAAAATTGGCTGAACATTTGAAAAAGCTGAATCATTTGGGAATAGCTGAATGTCTTGTGAACATTTTAAAGGTTGAATGGTGTCTCTAGCTGAAAGTAAGCTGAAGTAGTTACGTTTGAAAGAGGAGGAAGCTTTTTAATGATTTGAAAGGATTTACCATTACTTTTAATGGGAGAATAATTTGCACAAAAACCTTAATGTCTTAAAAAGTATAAAAGTGAGAAATACCAAAAGTCATAGCCATCATCTCCTGAAGGAGCTGAACGTTTTGATACAAAAGTTGTAGGAATCGGTTAAAGTATGCAGAACGAGTTAAAGGCCAAAAAACGGCGGAAGAACTGAGAAGTTGAAAAGCAATAGTGAGAATGCTTAACAGCATTCTCACAATAATAAAGAGAAACAGGAAAACAATAGTGAGAATGCTTAACAGCATTCTCACAATAATATATATGTGAGAGAACAAAGGTTGTTCTCTCGCCGAAGGCTTGAGCACACCCAATGATAGTATTCAATGACACAAATCTGTGTTCTAGAAAGAGTGGTCTGGAGTCGCAGAGGTCCGATAATATCAGCTTTAATGCAGCAGTTGGAAATCAACAAGTACAGAGCTCTGGGGTTGTCTAAGTTTCCCTACCCGCAACAGAGTTTGGGCTGGTTCACGAAGTCCAACTGGCTATCTGTCCCTCCCCAGCATATATTTATACAGTGCAATTGAAACACAAGTATCAAAAAAGGGTTCAGCTTGATCTCGTGCGTCAGGGAGTTGTTCTTGCCTACGCGCGTCCCACCTGCTCGGGTGCCGTCTCCACCCGGTTTCAAGGTTGTTTCTGAAAATGAAGAGATAGAGACACAAAGAACAGCCTGCTTCCCACACCCAGTGTGAGACCCAATGTTTAAGCCTGAGCACACTTCTAAGTTCATAACTTTAATAAGAACAATGCATAACTTTAATAAGCACAATATATTCTTTAAAGGTTACCTCCCCTCTCTCTGCTTTTCCCGCCCAGAGAATCTGGCCCGCCAATAAGAAACTGAGCTACGACCGTGCAAGTGTTTTTATCCTAGAGACATCATGGCTTGCAAACAAACAAAGCATTACATTTGCTCAGTTTGGATGTACAAAGGAAAACAAAAATCTTTTTACAGTTCCTTCATCCGAGCCTCTGAAGACCCAGTATCTTAATTTTATTTTCTCTGGAAATGCGCCTACACAACTTCTGTTGTAGGCACATTTGTTTTGTATGTCTGCGCCAAACACTTCAGCCACGACTGTTTCCTCAACTTGAGCTAATACAAAACTGGCCTTGCTGAAATTAAATTCTGGATCAGTACTAACTCTCCTTCGTCCAGCTACTAACCTCGGACAAGTAAGTTAACTTACGCTATATCATTTTGTAGCTTTACTGTATATGGTTACCTAGCTTGCTACCCTTAGAATGTGGCTGTAACATTAGCTCTGCAGCTAACAGCTGAGTTACTGTCGCTAATGGAAAGGTATATAGCATCAAGTATGTGTGTGAATACACATGCTGTAACGTGAGTGTTGTACACTTTTTTGTTATTTGGATAACCGTTCTGCTGTTGGTGTTATGGCGCGCGCGATATCCTCTTTCCCCTCATTGAAATGACTGACTGTGTACCTTTGCAAACCAGGGTTATCAGATGAGAATGGGCAAATTCGAGGCATCTTACAGCAACGGGGATACAGCCATTGCGATACATCCATTGTAAACATTAGCGCATGGTGCCGCCCCTCCGCTCCTCATTAGCATTTAAAGCTATAGACACCAAAACAGCGCGTTTTGAGGAAAGCTCCTTGTGGGACTGCTAGTAGTGGCTGTAATTCTGCACCAAGGCTGAATTTCGGAAAAGAGACTTCTGATACAGTATTAGGGGACCACTAAGGCCTGTATAAAAGCATCCAAAAACAGCATGTCAGGGTAGGTATGTTTTAGTTAAGGGAAATATAGATGGAAATATAATAACTTTACTCAATATCTATGTACCCCGGGAAGTGATATGGGATTCTTTCAAAAGATAATTGATATCATGATAACAGAAACAGAAATCCTACTAATATGTGGGGGGATCTTAATATCCATCTACAACCACAACTTGATTCTTCAAGTGGGAAAACGTATGAAACAAAATCTCTATATAGAAAAGTCAACACACTTTTCAAGGATGTGGGACTTATTGATACATGGAAAGAACTATTCCCACAAAAAAAAAGATTACACCCACTACTCTGCTCCTCATTCCATATACACAAGAATAGATTATTTCATAACATTTGGAAAGGAAAGGGATCAAATACATGCATGTGATATTGGGACGATTGATTTGAGTGACCATGCATGCATATCTGACTGTTAACCTTGACCTACCACCCCGAAATACTATATGGAAACTAAACTCTGGCCTACTTAATGCTCTTTGTTTCAAACAAGATATTATAAAAGAAATTTGTGTCTTCCTAGAATTTAATGATAATGATGAGGTCTCACCTCCTATATTATGGGATACTATGAAAGCTGTTTTAAGGGGGAAAATTATAACAATAGCCTCACATAAGAAAAGACAAAGAAAAAAGGCTCTAGAGGAGCTACAACAAAAACTTAAGAATTTAGAATCAAAACATAAGACCAATACAGATGGAAATACATTTCAGGAAATGGAGAAAATCAGAAATGAAATCAGAAGTTTAACCACACAAGACATTAAAAGAAACCTAATGTATCTGAAACAGAGACATTATGAAAGTGGCCCAAAATCAATGAAAATACTGGCATGGAAACTGAAGAAAAAACTAGCTGAAAATACAGTTCATAAAATACAACACCCTAGAACGAAGGAGGTCAAAAACAAACTAAGTGAGATTCATGAAGCATTTGAAGCATTTTACAAAAAATTATATACAAGAGTCCCAGGAGGTGACATAGCCCAGATTGATACTTTCTTGAACACCCTGAAATTACCCACTCTTAATGAAGAGCAAAACCAAGAGTTAATCGCGGAGATAACAGAAAACGAACTGCAAGCGACAATTAGCAGACTTGAAGTAGGTAAAGCTCCAGGTTCTGATGGCCAACAGCTGAGTGGTACAATGAGTTTAAAAATGACTTGATTCCTATCATGTTTCCTACACTAAACTGGGTCCTGGAAAAGGCACAAATACCTCCTAGTTGGAAGGAGGCCGTTATTTCTGCCATTCCAAAGGAAGGCAAGGATAGAATGGAGTGTGCGTCATTTAGACCAATATCTGTTTTAAGTATAGATTATAGTGTTACGCGCACGCCTAGTGGCAGGGTGAGAGAGAGGTTCATGATCCTTTCTCGGGAGTAACTTTTAAATATAACACTTTAGTGGCGCGGCGGCCTTGCACATGGTGGTGATTGGGAAAGGGGAGTGGAACGGGGTCCTGCTTGGGGCCCAGGTAATTAAGGGGAGGAGTTTATTATTTTTGAACTCCCGGATGGCGGAAAGATGGGGGGAACCTCAGAGCTGTTATGAGAGAACTTCACCGTCGATTCCGACCGGTTGTCCCCCTGGGTTTCTGTTTCCCCACTCCTGCCGATCCGTCTTCCTGTTGCACACGCCGTGCTTAATGTATCGACCATCTACATAAACTGATCAACTCTACCAACCGCGAGCGAGCTGTCCGCCGAATTGAGCGTCTACCGGGCTGGGGGGAGTGTTCCCGTTTCTCCTTTCACTCTTCACCTGTCTGGGCCCGCCGCGGTTAGCTGTAGCATCGGTTTCAGTCGACTAAGATACCCCCTAGACAACGACGACCGTAACAATAGGATGTTCACCTCTATTATGGCCAGAAGACTTGAAAAGTTTATGACTAAGTTGATCCACAACGATCAGACAGGTTCCATACACCAACGTCAAACACAAGACAATATATGAAGGACGTTACATTTTATTAATCATATAACAAAAAACGGAAGCAATAGTAGTTAGTATAGATGCTGAGAAGGCTTTTGACTCCGTCGATTGGGTTTTTCTTTACAGAGTTCTACATAGATTTGGTTTCCATGCCAGGATTATTAAAACCATACAAGCATTATACAATAATCCTACTGCAAGGGTCAAGGTCAATGGTTATTTATCAAATAGGTTTACCCTGGAAAGGGGTACAAGACAGGGCTGTGCATGGTCGCCAATACTTTTCGCACTTTTCCTTGAACCACTAACCCAATATATAAGACAAAACAGAGAGATAAGAGGCATTCAACTTGTGGAAAGAGAGCATAAGATAGCATGCTACGCAGATGATGTACTAATTTATCTTAGTCAGCCAACAAACTCCTTGCCCCAGCTGATGCTGGCACTGGAGAAATATGGGCAATTATCAGGGTATAGGGTTAATGTGGGTAAAACCCAAGTGCTATCTTATAACTATAATCCAACATCAGAAATAGAGAGCAAATACCCATGGTCGTGGCAAGCAAAGTCCTTTAAGTACCTCGGCATAAAAAGATCTGTCAAAACTATCGGAATATAACTACTCACAAGATGGAACCTCATACCTTTCTTTAGTTTAAGTTCAAGAGTACAATCTATTAAAATGAACATCTTACCCAGATTGTTAAATCTATTTCAAACCCTACCAGTAGAAGTTTCTCAAAGCCAGATTCATGAATGGGACAAAATGTTGTCTAGATACTTGTGGCAAGGCAAGAGACCAAGGGTTTGCCTCAAAACACTACAGTTAGTGAAGGAGAAGGGAGGATGGGGTCTGCCATCCCTCAAGGAATACTACTATGCCGCCCAGACAAGAGCTATAATATGCTGGTGCAATCCCTCATATGATGCACTAGGGATGTCACGAGAACCGATACTACCGATACCTTCCGGTTCTAAAATGTCAAAACACCGACGATGCCCATTTTTTTGAAGCACCGTAGGCACCGTTAGCGACGATGCCAGTGTTAGCAGCATCGGTTTCGGAACTGATTGGTGCAGCATACGCTTCAGTGTTCCAGTATTTGTTGCACTATAAGCATTAATTGCACTTTATTATGTTGTTCTATGCTATATTGCACATGTTTTGATGTATTATGACATTTTGATATTTTTCAAGTATTTTAGACGTTTGAGTTCTAAATATTTCCGACGGTCCACACAGCGCAAGTTATTTATCCGAAACGGTACAGTAGCTAGCTAGCTTTCGTTAGCTTCCTGGCTAAATTAGCTAGCATAATACTCCTAGCAATTCTACTACCATGCTAGTGTTACTTGTTAAGGCCGAATTATACTTCTCCGACTCCGTTACGGACAGACGGACGGACTCAGACGGATTGGTTGAATTATCCTTCTCGTTAGTACATTTTGAAGCCATACTAAAGCGTTTGCTGCATAGTTTTTTCCTATCGGAAAATATTCAGTTGGAATGTTCGAAATCGCATATGTGAGACCCGCATTCGAACGATCACATATGTGTGACGCTACTCCTTTACGGGTTAATAAAGAAGTTCAAGTACATGGAATCTTAGAAAACCGTTTTTTAACGTGGTATCGAAATCAGCATCGAGAATCGTGTTATTTTACTGGTATTGGAATTGACTACTGAATTTTTGGTATCGTGACACCCCTATGATGCACAATGGAAAGACATCGAAGGGAAAATATTTCCTGTTCCAATACAAGCAATTATAGCTGATTCTAAACTGCAACACTACATAAACAGTTCTGATCATCCATGGGTCAAATTGACCCTTAAGGTGTGGAAAAATATAATCAGAGAATATAAACTAGATGGAGATCTACTGCCACTTAAATGGTGTGGATATGACTCAGACTTCATAAATAAACCAAATAAAATGGACACCAGATTCAAGAAATGGAGAGATAATGGACTAACAGCTTTATGCAATATTATGAATGGAAACAAACTGTTAAGTTTTGAAATGACTCAAGAAAATTATCTGCTGGAGAAACAGGACTTCTTTAGATACTTACAGTTGCGGCATTATGTCAATGAAAATGTAAAAAATGTAACAGAGGCAAACTCCAGTCTCATAGAACTGTTTAGAAGAGCATATACGTCAAATTGCAGTAAAGGGGTGATATCATCCATATATAAATGCTTTCTAGATCTTAAAACTCATTCAACAGCATATATTAAAGCAAAATGGGAAAAGGATTCCGGGATAGATATTTCTGAGGAAGAATGGACATTAATATGGGGATACCAATGGAAATGTACCAGTTCAATGAGCTGGCGAGAGTTTAACTGGAAAAATTATGTAAGATATTTCATTACACCATCTCAGACATCTCATTATAGCGATAACATCCCTGTTTGCTGGAGAAAGTGTGGACACCAAAGCGCAAAACACTACCACATCTTCTGGGACTGTCCCATCATTAAAGACTTTTGGAAGGCAATACACAATACTCTACAGGATAACTTTCATAAGGACATTCCTTTGGACTTTAAGATCCTGTACCTTGGAATTTTACCTCAGAGTTGGCTGAAAGGGGACAAACACTTGATGAATGCAATGCTGGGAGCCAGTAAGAAGAATATTACTAGAAAATGGTTATTACCAGTGTCCTACAATTACATCATGGAGAGACATTGTAATGGAAATCTACAGAATGGAGCAGCTTACAGCTCATGTTAACCAGAGAATGGAAACATTTCTTAAGCACTGGCAAAAATGGTGCAACTATGTCACAGATAAATGGCCTGACTGTATTTCTTTACTCTATGGAAAATGATTTCTCCCTGTTTTTATTTTGTTTTTGTTTGTCTATTTGTATGTGTTCGTTTGTTCTCATTTCTATACTTGAATAGTAAGAAAATAAGTATACTGTTTGCCATATACATAGAATCTGAAACATTGAAATATGTATATGTGATATCTGAACACTAATAAAATATATATATATATATATATATATATTTTTTTTTTTAAAAGACAGCTTTTTCGAACTAGTGTCCGTGGAGAAGCGAATTTCTGATAGGGTGGGCCGACTGCTTGCCTTTACGTGATTCGTCAAGATCTGAGGTAAGACACGTAGTGCTAGTTCCCTCTGGGTAGTGTAGTTTATGTAACGTTAGGGTCATTACCAATCTCTCTGACACTAACATAGGATTCAGGTGGCTGAGTGGTTAGGGAATCGGGCTAGTAGGGCTGTCCCCACTCAGTCGACTAGTCGATTTTCTGGTCGATATGCTCTTGGTCGACTAAGATTTTTTTAGTCGAGCTTCCGTATGGCAGTGTGAGATCTGATTCCTGCTTGTGTCATCATTGCTGAATTAACGAAATGTTCTACAGAAATTGTAGATTATATTATTGAAGACAAATAAAGCAACTAAAAAAATATATAATTTAAAAGAAAAGGTGTTACTGTTTTCCCTTTCGGTAATCTGCGCTATGTTTTGGTTTGGTATTTTGCACACGGCACAAGCACAATTGGCTGCCGAACTACAAACTCTGCCATAGCCTACTTTGTCGGCGTTATTAGTCAAAATGGCAAAGAAATCTGTGGTATGGCAGAATTTCATTAATCAACAATCAAATCTGCTGACTTGAAGCAGCCAATGGCATTCTCAGATTCAAGGCGTCGGTACCGCCGGCGCTGCATGAAGTCAAACACACCTATTGTCTCCGCTGCAACACACCTAATGATGATATTGAAAGTACTACACAGGGCTGCCAAACCTGGGAACCTTCATGGCCTTATTACATGTTTTGGTGCCTCTCATGCCAGACCAAAAGAAGAAAGTTCTCAGTCTGTTTCAAATGTTTCTTTTTAATATTTAATTAAATTAATATTGTGCTGATGCTTGACCAGCCTTGCGTTTACAATAAAGGATGTATAAAAAAAAAAAAAACAGAAATGTGTATGTGTATTAAAAGTCATATTTTGACAATTACAATAGTGCAAACTGCAAATCAGTGACCTATCTGAACAGAAACTATATGTTTAAGTAAATGTCAGTGCAATTTATGCATGTACTGACATTAAAGTCCTTTGGTCGGAATGTATGTCAATCCTGTACCCAGCCATTGCTGAAATGTCCGTGGGCTTCAAGGGATTTACATTTAGTCATTTAGCAGACGCTCTTATCCAGAGCGACTTACAGTAAGTACAGGGACATTCTCCCCGAGGCAAATAGGGTGTGCCCAATTTACCGCAGTCAGCTCGTATGGATCTATGTCTTGAATGGATGACAATTTCTCAAAATAACGGTCCCTAGCATTTTTGGTGAGTTTATCGCAGTACAGCCTTTTCTCAGTTTTCTTGTGCTTCTCCAGTTTTGCGATTTATTTGCTTGTTATCTTGAGTAAATTCTCATCAGTGCTCACCGACTGCATGTTAGCTGTACCTGGAAAATGGTGCCGCGGTGACGTCACACACAACAAACCCACGTGACTGACAAAGACCGATTCTACATATCTGTATTTATTTATCTGAGTAACCAAACTTTAAAGCTCCACTCCACTGCTCCTCTATGACTATCTACACTTTGTCTGTATTAATGAACACTTTGTTTCCATTTTATTTCATCCCCTACGCAGGCTGAGTAGTGAATGTACAATGTCTGGTGGATGTTTGAGGCCTCAAAGCAAACAGGATTCTGACAATAGACTTTGTTGCAATCCAGGTCAAACAATCGGTCTAGGTTTTTTTTCAATTTTTCTTTTTTATTGTAAAAGAAGAATCAAAGTAGAGTTTTGTTCTTTGTTGCTACAACTGCCCAAATTATTTTACTGTGTTCAGAAATGTATCCCTTTTTGCATACTTCTGTATCCAGTACCCACTTTCTTTTTGTCCTAACTCTATCCATGTTACCCTAGACTCCTCCCACCATGACCCACTGTGATTGGCTTTGTGCTGCTCTGACTGTTCCTGTGCTCTTTCTTTGGTCGCAGTGATCTAGACAGAGACTTTTGGAATAACAATGACAGCAGCAACGTGCAGCAGAGATGGAGCTCCTACCCGCCCAAGGAGTTCCTCCTAAACATGTCCCCATATGCCCCCTACGGAGACCCTCGCCTCACGCCCAAGTGAGTCTCGGTCGCGGCTGGTAAGGGACCCCTCTCTCTGGGCAGGGCTGTAACGACGATGGGGGGCCGGGGCTGGAGGCTGGAGTTGAGTTCTGTGCTACTGTACATACCTTCTCCAAATCCACTACAACACTAATTGCACAGTTAGAATGACACATACACACACACTACATTTAACACATTCTAGAACATGTCTAGCTGTTCCACAGGAGGCTTCTCCTGCAGCATGAGCTCTTCTGACATGCACACAGAAGAGAGAGCAACTAAATGGCCCCCACAACTCGAAACAGTAGCTCTGAACCCAATCCTTGAATGGTCACAACAAAGGTCTGTAGCAGCCAGAGGCGTCCGGCATAAGTGCTCTGTAGCTGCTGTCTGACAAACACGTCTTCTACACAACCCAATGAGTCCCTGGAGATGCTGAATGATTGGCAGAAATAATTCCTCCGTTCGTAGTCAGTGCAGACTGAGGGTATTCTTAGCTAGTTAATATGCACTGTTGGCAGCCTTACTGGAGCTGATGAAGATGTACAGTGTGATCTGCTGTGTTGTGTTCACAATTGGTGTATGGTAGTCCTCCTATCTTAACAATTTGTAGAACCGCACATGCTTTCTGTCAAAATATGATGTGAAGAAATACAGGGGACTGTATGTAGGCTAGGCCGTATATCTGTTTAAGTCTATTGCCATGTATGCCATATCTGCTTCCTCCCACCTCCATCCCCCTAGTGAACTGACTGGACTTATTATTCTAATCTGTGGACGTAGATAATATTCACTGGTGGTTAGCTGTAGTACTGAGAAAGAGAAAGATGCAGCTGTCAAGCCCACAGAAATGTATGTTGCCACTCTTGATGAACATTATGTTAAATTCATAATCATACCAAACCCTTTATCTTATACCCTTTTTAGGTCACATGGATATTTACAGTTACATAGGCTATTAGCATAGGAACATGCAGTCAGTATACTGGACAGACATGTTTGAAAGTATATTATAACTTATAGCATCTCATACATGATACATGAGCAACACATTAACCACAATCTTTTCAATAGAATAATTAGACTGCCCCCCTGTTCCCTACAGCCCTGCCAGCCTCACTAAACACTAAACCTCTCACCTCCACCCATGGAGTGCTACCATGGAGACGGACAACCCTCAGACACCATGGACTCTAACCTGCCCAAAATCCTCTTTCTAAATCCCTAGGCCCCATTCTTCAACCCCCAACCCCGCCCTTGGCTTATCAGAGGGTTGACCGTTACATTTGACTGGCAATTCACCCTCTTTTGCATTTGTTGGTGTTGTTGTTGCTGATGTCATGTGTTTGGTGTTGTTGACTTTCCAAAGGGCACCTTTTTATGTAGGAGTTGCTTCTTTTCCAGCTTTCTTATCTTCTCACTCCCTGAGTACCTATTACTGGTTGTGTCTACACCTCCACCACCTCTACCTGCCTACAGGCCAGTCAATACTACCACGCTGTCTGTCCAATAGCTCTCCTTAATGTGGCCTACCCAGCCTGCTCTAACTACAGTAGTATATGCAGCACAAAAGGTTCAGACTTGAAACTAATCAAGGACTTGATGCCTGTGCTTTAATAACAGTTATTGTTTTAGTCCATACCCTATTTTTAGCATGACTTGAAAAAAGTTTGATGGGTTTTTATGTTTTAATGGCTGTGTTGTCTGCAGAGCTGTACATAGACCAGGTTATTTCTTCCAGTTTGTTGGGTTTTTATGTTTTAATGGGTGTGTTGTCTGCAGAGCTGTACATAGACCAGGTTATTTCTTCCAGTTTGTTGGCTGTTATCAGACGCCGCTCACCACAACACGGGGAGTGCTTGAGTGAAGGATAGAATTAGCTCATCTGTCGCAACACTTGTTTGTCTCAGGGCTTGTCAAAGCTAGCCATTGACCCCAAGTCCCTTTTACTCATTAAATAAAATATGAATATCTCCTCCCCACCTCTACCTTTGCTCTCACTGCCTGCACATGTTGTCTGAAAGGCTAGCTAATCTGAACAGTGACTGTGTTCTGTGGCTTGTCTATCCTTATCCCTAATTGTGGGTACCTTGTAAAGTAAACCTATACTGACCTTTTTCAGTGACTCTGCTGTGTTGCCTGTCTGGTCTGGTCCGGTTTGGTCCAGTCCAGTCTGTAAGACATTTAAACCAAGGTTGTCTGTGTTGGTCTGGGTTAAGTGATGGAACGGTAAGTGGTTTCCGAATAACATTTACAGTACTGTGGCCAATATATTTAAAATGAAACTATTTGGGCTATTTGACACTCAAAACACATACAATACTCTTAGATACAAACACTATTGTTTTGTTAATGTCAACCTACTTTTCCAGTTAAAATAATACTCCTCTGTAGATGAAACCATGACCAAAGAAGCATAAAACATTTAGTTTCTCATAGTCTGAAGATGCCATAACAGCATCATTAGGATTAAAAACCTTTCAGCTTCATAGCACACATTATCTCCTTTGTAAGCACATCTTTTCAGTCTAATGCATAGTGCTCAGCTACACTGTAATATAATTTGTTAAACGTTGACAGGTCCCCAGACACAAAGAGCACCTGTCTCTCCCTAGTCTGAGTTAATGCACATATGAAAACGCATAACAATTTAAAAGACAATCCTTATTACCAAGAAAGCATAGGGTAGCAGCAGGCTCAACACATGCAAACACAAATACACGCACACACATGCATATGAGGTGTAATAGGTGTCACTGGTCAATATGCAAAGGGGAAACCTACCTGCAAGACCTACGCCACATGAACACTACACCTAACTGTTTGATAGATATCTAGGCGTGCGCACAGGCAAGTGTCATGTGTGCTTCGCATACTGACACCATAGATAGCGCAGCACAGCAACACCTGCACACACCTGGCCGCCTAGACACGTGAGCTCTAGGCATGGGGTTGAATAGGTTACACCAAGGGATTGCTGTTCGTTCAATCCAGTTTTTCCTAATTGTTGTCTTAAAATTAACTTTCCTTGGGTCAATTTGTCATTCATGTTTGTGTTGTTAGTCGGTGATTATTGCTTTTGAATATTTGATGTCTAGCCCTTTAATCATTCAGCTAAATATAATGTACGCCACATAAACACTCAGGGCCCTATCTTGCATCATTCCTATTTTGCACCCGATGCACAGCGGACTTTTCCCTCCACAGACGCACATTGGTAAATTAGAGAATTAACTTGCGGTCCCGGGGCGGTTTAGCGAAAAGAGGAGGCGTGTTCCGGCGCAAACGTTCCCTGGTGCTATTTTGCAGTTTCAGAAAACAATTCCGCCACAGACCAGGAAAAACGTAGTCTAAAGTCAGTGGCGCGTTATTCAGATGCTATTTTAAGGGCCTACGTATGCTTGGCCTGTGCGCACTGCTGGCAAGGCCAGGGTCTTCTTCCTGCGAAGCTGCGTTACATTGTTTTGATTTATTGTATGGCTGTGTTACATTTCTTTCATGTCAATGATTGAAAAGATTTTCATGAGAAATCTCTATGTGAACTTGATTTGTAACAATTGTGGCAATTTCCTCCCACGCCTGTTTAACCAAAGCTAATTTGGGTGGGTTTCTTCTCCCATCCCCATACAATGTCACTTCTCTGTCTTTTACTGCCCTGACGAGAACGTTGGTCTCCTCGGCTGTGAACCGCTCCTGGCGTGCGCCTGGCAAATCCACCATTATAATAGCAATCCGCCATGAAACAAACGTGCCTGCTTTTAAAGGGAATGTGAGATGACGCTCTGATTGGTTTATTGCACTTTACGCCCAAACCATCCGTAGAAATCATTTTGCATCCGTAGAAAACGTTTTGCACAAGTAGAAAAAGATTTGCATCCGCAGGAATAGTTTTGCATCCGTAAAAAAAGTGTTGGTCAAAAATATTTTTTACAGACGCTCAACTATATCTAAGGATGCATAACTTTTTTACAAATGCAAAGCTTTCTCTGCGGATGCAAAACCTTCTCTTCGGATGCAAAACTTTCTCTGAGATCCAAGATATCGAAGCTTCCAAATGTATACTTTTTAAATACTTTTCTTGTGGGGGAATTTTCACCTCAAACACCTTCAAATAACAAACCGCAATTATTATTTTACACCAAGCAGCATTCTTGTAAATAAAAATAAGAATAAAGATTTAACACACACAGGCAAAATATATAGGCTATATATAGGCTGTATACAGGCCTGGTTCAGGCAGGAGGACTTAGTAGTAGTATTTACTTGATAGTTTATTACACACGATACAATACATGTTTTGGCATAATGGTTCTGCTCCCAGCGGCTCCCTGCCGCACCCAACGTAGACACCCTCTCGACATTCGAGCAGCGACGCATTCCCCCTACGAAAGGAAACGCATCACCAAGTGTGGAGGCCAGGGAGGCGGAGGCAGCAGGATTGACTGTGAGCATCCTGTGTCCCACTAAGCAATGCAGAGTGCCGTGAGGTCCTGTTAAATACCTCGCCATGCTAGGAACGTGTGCCCCGTCTGGGTGATATGACGAGTGCACATGACGCGCTAGGTCTCGGAGTCTCCTGCATGAATCAGCTCCGTCTGATTCTTGCCAGCTATGGAAGGGCGGACTGGCAAATATCCTGAGTGGGAAATTATGAGGAGAAATTATGGAGATTTTTCTTTTATTTATTCTGATTTAACTCTGTATAACTCGAGACAACTATCATCTCAATATTACACGTCAATATCGTGGTTTTCAATAAAGTGATTTTCGTAAAATCCGAGTCTGAATGAGACGTAAAATGATAAGAGTTGATGAAGTTCTGCGTGTGATATAGACGCATTTTCTGCTGATAGACATGAATGGGAGGAATTTGCGTATAAACTGCACGCAAAACAGTGTGCTAGGACTGGCACTGCTACATTGCAGGGGCGATTCTAAGATCAAACCTTTAGGGGTGCTCAGCCCCCAATGAGAATGTGACATGAATACAGTGCCTTGCAAAAGTGTTAAACCTTGGTATTAAATCCCTAATTTCACTGGATAACAATTAATATATTTATTAGTGGTGGGCCGTTATCGGCGTTAACGCGCGTTAACGTGCTGCGACTCTTATCGGCGATAAAAAAAATATCGCCGTTAATCTATTCTCAAAGTTGGGTTGGGAGCTGGGTCTATACTACGCAAGCTATGATGACTTTCACCTTGATATTTTAGCGCGGATGTATACCTAGCCGAATTGCACTGTAGGGGGCGAGAACGAGTCTTCGAACCTGTGTGTATGCCTTGTGTATGAAATTATCACATCAAACGTGACGTGCTAACATGGATGCAGCTATGAAGACGCCTGGTTTGCTTCAGGGAAAATGTATTTTTAAGAAGCTTCCCAATGAAAACCTCGACAAGACTAAGGTTGTTTGCACTTTGTGTGCAAACAACCTTCTTCCAGTCTCAAATACCACCTAAACGCAAAGCATCCCTTAGCTAATGCGGAAGATGCTGCAATAAACACAAGTACATCTTATTGAACATAATTTATTTTCATCACCAATTATCATAGTAGAACAGCTTTCTCAAGCAGTTTGTGATGCATTTTGGAAACAGGAGATTAGCTCCTGGTCTAATGCGCCACCTGGCTTGAGAAACCCGTTCTCAAAGACTTACTTTTAGTCATTATTTGGGTAGCACACATATTCTGAATGCCTTCGGCGGAATTCAAATGAGCCATTTTAATCTAGATTAATCTAGATTAACGCCACGATTACAGTGAGATTAATCTAGATAAAAAAAAAAAAATCTATGCCCACCACTAATATTTATTTATTATTATGCAAAATATTGAATGAATAAAAAAACTAAGGATGTCCCTTTCTTCATGAACTACCAGCATCAAATTATAATAAACAAAAATGTTTTATTTTTTATTATTATTATTTTTAGGGGTGCTGAGATTAAATTTAGGGGTACTTGAGCACCCCTAAAAAGGGTCTAAAATCGCCACCGCTACATTGGATGCTTTTCGGGCGTGCGAGGGCACTTGTCACCCCCCATAGATTACACGCCATATTTTATTGACATGTGAACAACGTGTACGTGTCATGTACACTACTACACCTGACATACGCCTCAAATACGCGAGACCTACGCCTACGTGAAAACTACGGATAACTGTTTGATAAATATATTGGCGTGCGCACAGGCAGGTGTTATGTGTGCTGCACATACTGACACTGTTGTATGAGGTGTAATACGTGAATGACATAGGCTATTGACCCAAGGCAAGTACATTTTCAGACAATGAGACAGGAAAAATGGCTCTGCGCTTCTAGTGATGAGGATGTTCATCACTGAACAAAGTATGCGAAGCACACGTCCATGCCTTTGCGCACGCCTTATCAAATGTAATATGCACAAATTACGCCTGTTTATATGAACACAACATTTTCTATCAAACTGTAAGGTGTAGTATTCATTCCGTGCTTTCCACAACTCGCCAGAGTAGCCTACTGATTTCACCCCATACACATATGCACACACGCACACACAGCCAGGCTCACACACTCACACACAACTTGCCCTCTTGTACCCAACCACAGTAGCTGGTTCCCACAATAAATCTAGACCACCTTGATCCACTGCTAGCCCATCACCGTTACAGCCTACAGTACCATATGGATGACTGGATCCCCTGGCTGGCTGTCTGGTTGACTGGGTGCTGCTCTTGTGATACCTGTAGCTGGTTTGGTAACTCCCCGTCCCCTGTGGTTCAGTGGCTCTGCCGTCCAATAAGACGTTTGCTTTACTCTTACGCTTCTTTCTCTGTATGCTTCTGTCTGTTTCTCTGTCTGTCTTTCTAATCCTATACCCTCTGACTTCCTCTGTCTCATCCCTCCTCTTTCTCTCTCTCTCTCTTTTTTTTCTTTCTTTCACTCTCTTTCTTGACTCTCTTTCTGTCTCTTTCTGCCTCTCTCACTCTATTTTTATTTGTCTCTCCACCCCTCCCATTTTATATTTTTTGTCTTTGTGATCGTTCCTCCTTGCCCTGCTATTTCAGTGGGGCAGTGGAGAAGGGTGGGGCCGCAGGGGGCGGGCCCAGCCGCAGTGACAGCGTGCGGAGCATAGTGGCGGGTAGCAGCAAGGTGGGTCGCTGGCAGACTGTCCAGAGCCACATGCACGCCGGAGGCCTGAGGCCCACCAAGTGAGTGTTGTGACTCGATGGGACCACTCCTGGGGGTTTCCTTGCAGCCCTAGCAGGGGCATAGTCTGGCGTGCCTGTCTATAGGCAGGAAAGAGAGTGAGAAGGTATGGATGATGACATGGGTGGAATGAAGTGAGAGATGATTGAGGGAACGGTAGAATAGAAGGAAGAGAAGTACGCATGTGTATGCATGAAATGCTGTACTCTGGTGCATGGTCATCTGTTTCCATGGGGAGATTATCCTCTCTTACCAAAGCAACACCTGTCAACTTCTGCTTGTATAGTACTGTATAAACTGTTCCAGCTCTCAACAACCTCACTGGACGGTTATTTCAGGCCCACCTGGAACGTTAATGAAATCCATTCTGTACACTGACAAATCTTACGACTATTTGAAATGTCAGCTGTATTTGAATCAAATATAACTTTCCAAAACGTACTTGTTCACTCAATCATTTTGAACCCGTTCACCTCTTTTCATTCCTTCTGTCAATCCCTTCACCCCTCCCTCACACCTCTCTCATTCATATCCACCTCTATTCCAGTGGCGGCTGCTGGTATTTCAAATAGGGGAAGCTCATTTTCGGCCTACATCATATACATTTTCAATTTTTTTGCTAGTTCACTGGCTAGTTCACCCCTACGACACTAGCCTAGCCTACTGTATGAATGAATGAATGAACGAACAATCTAACGAAAAAATATTAAACTCGAAGGAAATGTGGGCATGTAACTCTGTATAACTCGAGATAGCTATCTCCTCCTCCTTGGTGTCTCACGGTGAATGCGTGAGACTTGAGCACCTTTCAAAATAAAAGCACACCATTGGAAGTTTGGTAACTTATAAAAATTTAAGTTGGATTTTTGGACGGAGCCGGAGCACACGTCCGCGACCTACTTTTGGGTTGCGACCCACCAGTTGAGAAACACTGTTATAGAAAGATGTCAAAGAACTGTGAATACTGAGAGAATACTCACTTGTGAGTGTGAATGTGTGTGTGTTTAAGGAAGAAACCAAGGCTATTTTACAGGCATCACGGAGTGCTACCATAAATGTTTGTTCAATGTAGTAATTGTAGAGTTCATGAGCAAACTTTATGACACAGAGGAGACTGAGGATGTTTATTTGAACGATGACCATACGGTTAGCTGTCGATCCTTCCCCTCAGTTTTATTGATTCATCATTGTGTCAGTTATGGCAGAAACATTAGTTGGCTGTACATATACAGTAGTCTCACACAGCGCTCTCTGTAATCCTAACCTTGCCTGTATACATCATTGTTCGTCAACTGTATGCAGTTGTTTCTCTTCCATTTTGTTTGTTCCATTTTGTTTCATCCCTTTGTTCTCTTGTCTGTGCTGTAATGTCTTCTCTAAGCAACCTTTTTTCACACTGGGTTCTGTCTCTCCCACTTCATTAACTGCATAAAAGAGGTTTCAGTACTGAGACTGTAAACAGCGTCAGTGAGATGATTGTGAACCTTCCTGTACAAAAGGGAGAGCATGGTACAGAACTTTGGGCTAACCTAGCACAATTGGGACAGAGCTGATGGCCTGTGTAGATGTTTGGAGGGGTTGACATCCTGTTGATAACATTCATATGAAACATGATTACAATTTAACAATTTCTAAACATAGTCCCTTTTGAAGATACCCCATATCCACTGAATCATAATCATTAACCAGTCACCAGCCTCAGCCCATTCTCACTCAACAAGCCGTAACACAACAACTGTGTGTGTTTGTGTGTGTAGGATGGGCGTAAAGGTTTGTGTGTGTGTGTCTGTAAAGGGGTGGGTGTGTGTGGAGGGGCAGAGTGTTGTGAATTATGGCTGGTATTAATTTGATCTACCTCTGTCTTTTTCTGGGGTCACGTCACTGTGGCTTCTATAGACTCACTGAAGCGCACACACAAATAAACCCACACAGGCACACATACTGTACACACACAGGCACACACACAGTCCTGGGCAGTAAATCGTGGGGCATAACATTAGCTTCAGACAGCACTGTTTAGAAGTAGCTTACAGCAATCAGGGATGGCGGAGATGGAGGGAGGATGGAGGGGGGAACAGAGTTAAATGAGAGTAAAACCAAATGGATGATTAAAGGAGGGGTTGAGAGTGGCTGTGTGGATAGATTGAGGGTGGGCCTAAACTGAAGGGTAAGGCAAGATAAATGGGTGAGACAAAGTGGTCAGAAGTGGACAGGAGAGGAGAAAGGGGGAGAGAGGGAAGCAAGGAGGTAGGGGGAAGGCAGAGCAAGTCTTGGATGAATAGGTGAGTGGAGGAAAGATAAATGGAAAGAGGAAAAAGCAAGATGAGGAGGGGTAGGTCATGGTAAATGATGTAAAAGGAACAAAGAAGCAATAGACAATCAGAGGGAAACCTATAGAGATGTTTTAGTGTAGTTTCTGGTTGAGCTGATCTCATCTATGGGGAGGCCAGTTGACTGTTTAACCACCAGAGTTAGTATCAGAATATGAGTGAATTCATTAAGAAACAAGATACCAGTCTGTCCACACTCTCTGAGACTGTAACATACAGCACAGTAAAGTGTCCAATATCAACTCCAATATAACTGCTTTCCTGTTGCTAACCTTTGACTGTATCTGATTATCCTCTTGCTCTGTCTCTCCTCCTCAATCACTATCTCCTCTCTCTTCATTCCGCATTCTACTCTCTTAATCCTGTCTCATCTGTCCTCTCTCCTTCCATGATTTGTTATGTTTTGCGATATTGTATTCCTTCAATGTCACACTAATCCTTCTCATCTCTTAATCTCCTGGTCTCCCTCTTACTCTGTCTGACCACAAATTACCTCTTTGTTGGCCTCTCTCCACCTCCACCCTACACCCTCCTCTATTATTCTATTTTCTTCTCTTTCCTAATCTCTCACTCCATCAATCATATCTCTTCTGCCATATTTTTTGCGTGTACTGTCCCCTATTCCTCCTTTCCTTCGCACTCTCTCCTTCTGTGGCCAGTTTTGGGGACCCGTCCCTGTCCTCCGCCTCCACGCTGGAACACATTCCCTCCTCGGCCGCTGCCCGGCCGCGCCCCCTGGTCCGTCAGCAGAGCCTCCAGCAGCCCCTCACTCACCAGCCCCCCTCAGGGCCCAATGACCCCCCTGCTACCTCCCAGAGCCTGGGCCAACTCCACACAGGGCCAGGAGGGGGGGGGGGGCACCGGGGTGGCCCACGGGGGGTCAGGGGGAGTCCGGTGGGAGCCGCTCGCTACAGAGGGGCAATGGCAGGGCGTTCCCGGTCGAACCCTGGGAGCTGGGATCATATGATGGGCCAGATACGGAACCGAGGACTGGACGTCAAGTCCTTCCTGTGAGTATGGAAGTTATTTTTAGGATGCATGTAATGACTTACACTGTGGGTTTACCTAAGATGTATGGGATGTTCTGTACTGAGTGCATACCTGTCTGATCTGCTCTGGTTCTGTGGGGTCTGCTGTCTGATTTCTCAGTATGTTCTTATTTCTCCCTCTTTCTGAACTACCCAAACATGTCCTTGATAGATGTTCAATAACATTGACTTCTCACATCAAAAGCCAAATTCTTAGTGTTGACACCGATTTTTACATCACTCTGGGCAATGTTCTGTCTGTGTGACCTTAAAGTCTCTGTTTTTAGCTTGCTGTGTCATCTCCGTTATCAGTCCATAGGTCACATTCTTCCACTCGAGGGTAGAGCACAGCCTGTAGCAGTAGCACTGTGTGTTCTTGTGAGCTCTGCACACGCTTGTGTGCGTCTGTTCTGTTAGCCTGTGCTGTGTGTCTACATCACAGTTACAGCCTATGCAAGTCAACGCTGGTGTAGGGGGTAAGCCACAGCAGGTAGTGAATGTTAGTAGGTTAACCATCCTGGTCATTGGTCTCCTGCCAACAGCTTCATTTTCCCCACGAAGGACTGCTACTACTGCTGGGGGCGTGGGGTGCAGGGATAAAGTATATACAGTTAGGTCCATAAATATTTGGACATTGACACCATTTTCATCATTTTGGCTCTGTATACCACCACAATGGATTTGAAATGAAACAATCAAGATGTGCTTTAAGTGCAGACTTTCAGCTTTAATTTCAGGGTATTTACATCCAAATCAGGTGAATGGTGTAGGAATTACAACACATTTTATATGTGGCCCCCCCCTTTTTAAGGGACCAAAAATAATTGGACAAACTAACATAATCATAAATCTAATTGTCACTTTTAATGCTTGGTTGCAAATCCTTTGCAGTCAATGACAGCCTGAAGTCTGGAACCCATAGACATCACCAGACGCTGGGTTTCGTCCCTGGTGATGCTCTGCCAGGCCTCTACTGCAACTGTCTTCAGTTCCTGCTTGTTCTTGGGGCATTTTCCCTTCAGTTTTGTCTTTAGCAAGTGAAATGCATGCTGAATTGGATTTAGGTCAGGTGATTGACTTGGCCATTGCAGAACATTCCACTTCTTTGCCTTAAAAAACTCTTTGGTTGCTTTCGCAGTATGCTTCGGGTCATTGTCCATCTGCACTGTGAAGCGCCGTCCTATGAGTTCTGAAGCGTTTGGCTGAATCTGAGCAGATAATATTGCCAGAAACACTTCAGAATTCATCCTACTGCTTTTGTCAGCAGTCACATCATCGATAAATACAAGGGAACCAGTTCCATTGGCAGCCATACATGCCCACGCCATAACACTACCTCCACCATGCATCACTGATGAGGTGGTATGCTTTGGATCATGAGCAGTTCCTTCCCTTCTCCATACTCTTCTCTTCCCATCATTCAGGTACAAGTTGATCTTGGTCTCATCTGTCCATAGGATGTTGTTCCAGAACTGTACAGGGTCTTTTAGATGTTTTTTGGCAAACTCTAATCTGGTCTTCCTGTTTTTGAGACTCACCAATGGTTTACATCTTGTGGTGAACCCTCTGTATTTACTCTGGTGAAGTCTTCTCTTAATTTTTGACTTTGACACAGATACGCCTACCTCCTGGAGAGTGTTCTTGATCTGGCCAACTGTTGTGAAGGGGTTTTTCTTCACCAGGGAAAGAATTCTTCTGTCATCCACCACAGTTGTTTTCCGTGGTCTTCCGGGTCTTTTGGTGTTGCTGAGCTCACCAGTGCGTTATTTCTTTTTAAGAATGTACCAAACAGTTGATTTGGCCACACCTAATGTTTTTGCTATCTCTCTGATAGGTTTGTTTTGATTTTTCAGCCTAACGATGGCTTGCTTCACTGATGGTGACAGCTCTTTGGACTTCATATTGAGAGTTGACAGCAACAGATTCCAAACACAAATACCATACTTGAAATGAACTCTAGACCTTTTATCTGCTCCTTGTCAATGAAATAACGAACTCCCATGAGGGAATAACATACACCTGGCCATGGAACAGCTGAGCAGCCAATTGTCCAATTACTTTTGGTCCCTTAAAAAGGGGGGGGCCACATATAAAATGTATTGTAATTCCTACACCGTTCACCTGATTTGGATGTAAATACCCTGAAATTAAAGCTGAAAGTCTGCACTTAAAGCACATCTTGATTGTTTCATTTCAAATCCATTGTGGTGGTATACAGAGCCAAAATGATGAAAATTGTGTCAATGTCCAAATATTTATGGACCTAACTGTAGATAGATAGTTAAAAAGACAGAGGGAGAGGAGCAATGAGTTAGGGTACTGCAAGGCCATAGATGAAGGCTGGTGACAAGGAGATATGAGATGCTTTCAGGATTGGGAGAGCAAGTTGAAACCTGCCGTTTGAACGGAAAACCACAGTAAATAAATAATGCATTAAACCCAGCCCACATATATTTTAACTGGAGCTACAATAATATGTCCAGATTTAAGCTTATCATCTCTGCCTGAGGTTAGTTAAGTGGTAGACTGGTTAACATGAATCACCAACAGCAGTGATAACAACAACAGAACATAAATCAAAATGTGATTCATCATAAGATGCCAGGCTACCACAGGAACCTTTTATTCCAACTTATTTTATTCCAGTTCACTTCTCCTGTGCTTTGCAGACAACAAACTGCTTTGGACATCTATATTGAGCAATCTGGTGATTCCACAAATATCACAGATTTTCTGATATATTATCAGTTTAGATGAGGGACCAGTGTGAATGTGTGTTTGTGTAGATGAGGGACCAGTGTTGGTAGTAAGGCCAGGGATGGACAGTAACACGAGACCCCACATGTTTGAGAACCAGGATACAGAGAGTACCATTGCTCCCTCTCTTTGTGTGTGTGGAATGATCAATGACTGATGATGATGTACTCTACACGACAGCCTGCAGACCATTGCTCCGCCCCAATTCCCTTTTCCTTCTGTCCACTTCAGTCACTGGCGGCCACACCAGTTTCTGAATATGGACCTCCCCCCAGTGAATCATCACTCAATAAAGGCATGCCAGACACACTCACACACACACCCAGAGGTGGCCTTGCCCATAGGTCCTATCCCCTTGAATCTACCTGGGTCTTACTAATAAACCAGGGACCGGAGGGAGAATAAAAAACAAATGAAACTCTCCTAGATCTGCTCAGAAAGTATGTTTGACTGACAGGATTTTAATCTAGATTTCCTTTTGTAAACTTAGTTCACAGGGTGATCTTACAGCCACATGTACTGCAGGAAGAATTGGCCTTCACTGACTAGTGTCAGATTCCTGTTTGACGTGCCTGTTGCCTGTCTAATACCCTGCTATAAGCTCTGAGGCTAATCAATGGCATTCATGTTGGGGTTGTTAATGGTTTCCTGGTGGGCCACTGTCTATCTTTCCAGCACCAGTCCGGATGCACAAACACTCATCTGCCAACACTGTTCTGTCTTAACTCTGGGAGGAGACAAACAGTGGGGGAGACAGATGTAAGAAAGACAGAAAGAGAGAGAGACAGAGAGAGGTAGGAGAGAGGGGAAAAGAAAAAGAGAGAGGGAGTCAGGTGGCTGAGCGGTTAAGGAATCGGGCTATTAATCAGAAGGTTGCTGGTTCGATCCCCGGCTCTGCCAAATAACGTTGTGTCGTTGGGCAAGGCACTTTACCCTACTTGCCTCGGGGGAATGTCCCTGTACTTACTGTAAGTCACTCTGGATAAAAGCGTCTGCTAAATGACTAAAAATGTAAAAATGAGAGCGGTAGGTGAGTGAGTGGAGGGGGTGCAAAAATAGGCATACTGAAGATGGAATGAGAAGGAAATAAGGGATAGGGAGCATTTGGGTCAAAGAGGGGAAGAGAGAAATCACTGAGAAACACAAGCAGGATCAATGATAATCCATTTTTTACAATGTGATAAACAGCTTCCGCTCGAGGATAACATCTCAGTCCTGATACAAGGAGGACTTACACTCAGACGCCCAATGTCTACCGGTGTGTATTCAAGGCTCAAATATACTAGCTGATTTGTTAGCTAGTGGAGGTTTTTTCTCTTTAAGAGGAGACTCTGGGAAAGAGAGCAGAGACTGAGGACAAGCTAAGCAGTAGGAGACAGACAGACAGATACATACATACATTTACATTTAGCAGACGCTCTTATCCAGAGCGACTTAAAGTAAGTACAGGGACATTCCCCCGAGGCAAGTAGGGTGAAGTGCCTTGCCCAAGGACACAACATAATTTATCACAGCCAGGAATCGAACCGGCAACCTTCTGATTACTAGCCCGATTCCCTAACCGCTCAGCCACCTGACCCCCTGTTTTGCTCAAATGTTCTCTTCTGTCCTTCACTTTATTCTTTATTCCCCTGCTGCTTGAGTGTATATGCATGTGTATGTGCCTGTGTGCATGGGTGTGTGTGTGGTTGTTTGTGTCTGTGTGTCTGGCAGCGAAGGGAAGATGGTGGTTCTGTCACAGATGAAGTAGAGAGGGCGTAGGGTACACATGGTACATGAGAGTCAGTGGTTTGTTTGCGTGTGTGTTTTGTAAGGGCAGTGTGAGCAGACTAAGTGTTTGATGGTGGTAGTTCGACAGGACAGGGTCTCAGGATAGAGTGATTTACCTCAGCACACCACATGCTGTGAGGGGTGACGGGGTGTGACTGCATTTGTTTACCATTTCTCGCTGTTTGTATCCATGTGTCAGTGTTCACAGATATGAAAGTGTGTGGGGAACCTGGGTGTGTTCAACTATTTACAAAAGAGCATTGGCGTGTTAATATGTTCTTGTTAAGGGCACAGTCTCCATGGCCTCTAGCCTTCACGGTGCAGCTCACTTTGATAAGTGACTCCAGGCCTTTTAGTTTGAAGAATTATAATTGTTGAACAACTGCTGGTGTCTCTGCTATTCTGACTGCTGCCCTCTAAGTTCTTCACTTGTTTGTTCTCTGTTTTGCTCAAATGTTCTCTTCTGTCCTTCACTTTATTCTTTATTCCCCTGCTGCTTGAGTGTGTACGCATGTGTGTGTGTGTGCCTGTGTGCATGGGTGTGTGTGTGGTTGTTTGTGTCTGTGTGTCTGGCAGCGAGGGGAAGATGGTGGTTCTGTCTCTAGCCATAGGTCTGGCAGAGCAGGATGACTTTGCAAACCTCCCAGACCTTCAGGAAGATCCAGCATCTCAGGAGAGCCAGACACCCATAGACAAGAGGTGAACGAATGAACATGAACAAATCAATCATCTATCTATCTGTCTTTCTGTCTCTGCCAAACTGTCAGACTGTCTGCGCATCAGGAAGGACATTGATGAAATAATCTAAGTGCTGAATACACCAATTTGCAAAGTTTGTAAGTAAGCATCTGAGGAGGCAAGCACTAGACAGCTGTTATTGGTCCTGTAAAATCTGGGCATTTGAGAGGTGTTTGACGTTGTGTCCTTGGGCAAGGCACTTCACCCTACTTGCCTCGGGGAGAATGTCCCTGTACTTACTGTAAGTCGCTCTGGATAAGAGCTAAATGACTAAATGTAATGTAAATGTAATGTAAATGTTTCAAATCTTAGGAAGATAGAAATAGATCAGTCACTTGCGTAGAATTGTGGTAGCAGACATATTCAGAGGATGAGGTGATATCTGCTCTTATTTTGTTGGGTGTTTATCCTTAGGGGCTGCTCTGCTGTGGCCATGGGAAGTATAGTACGTTTCATGGTCCGGCTACGGTTATGACCTGATCAGCCTTGAAATGCATTGTGCCCATCTCTTCTCTTCCGTTGTCTCTTCTCCTCTCATATCCTCTCCTATCCTCATTTTCTTTCCTCTTCTCTCCTTCCTGAGCCCCACTGTCCAGCTGTAATCAAAGCCAGCCTGTGTGAGGTGGGGCCCAGAGGGGTCATGAGGGCAAAGCTGTCCAGTGTCCTTCTGCTTCTACTACTAAAAACCCCTTCAATCATCATCTGTGTCCATCTCTCAGTATTTCTTGGTCTCTCCCACCCCCTTTGGCCTTCTACTGGAGCCCAGTCGACTGAGGATGATGGAAAGCGATGATCCCTCTAAGAGCAGAAAAAAAAGCTGTCAGGCAAAAAGAGAAAGAGAGAGATGTGGGGAAAACTGCTGTCAGGTTTTCAACTCAGAAAAATGTACACTCTTGGACAAAAGTACACAGAGGCATCGACCCTGAGAAAGATATAGCCATTCGAACTTTAGAGAGATTGTGGGAAACACAGCATCCAGACAGAAGACATACATACAATACACGTACATCCATACCAGGCTATGCAGACCGTCCTTCATAAGAATATGTGCTTGGGTTTAAAGCACATGCATAATACACAATATATTCTCTAAATAAGATTCAATGGTTCAAAGGAGATACAGTTTTTTTTTACCATCCATCTGTCACCTGCCTTACTTGCAGTGCATCTCATTGTATCCTATAGAGTGATACTAATCTAAAATTATGCCATTTGAGAGAGAGAGAGAGAGCAAATAGAGAGAGTAGAAGAAAGAAGATAGAGAAAATAAGATGGCATTGGCTGCATTCAGACATATATTCAGTTCATCAGAGCCGCGTGAGATGCATGACAGAGATCATCTGTAATCTCTTTATTTTTCTTCTCAATTAAAAAATCATTACGGTGTTTCAGCCGTGCTCCAGAGTCAACTATAGCTAAACTGTCCATGCTGGGGAGGTAGGCGAGCAAAACAATGCAAGCCATCTTTATTATCACCTTGGAGACCAGCATGCTGATAACCATAATACTAATCAAAGATTAGTGATGCTCCAGAAGCTGTGGCGGTTTCATGCCTGAACACCCTCTTCTCTACCTTATTAAAATCTACATTTATCATATCAGTACATATATAAATATACAAATTCACATATATACAGTATATATATATAAAATGTATATATAATTTACTCATTTATACAATTTGTGTCTGTTTTTAAAGAATTTCATTAGCAAACTATTACGTAAAATCACCTATTTTAAATGTTAGTTATATATTTTTTTTTTTCAAGTCAGCTAAAGTACCTTTTTTTTGTTTGATGGACCTGCTATCTGAATATGTCTCTTTATAATGATCTTTGAAAAGCATTGCAGCTTTGTGGCTCCAGAAGAGTGGTGATGCTTCATTGTGACACAGACTTTGAGCCCCTGATTTGGCCCCCCCACTACCCCAGCCCATGCTCTCTCTCCTATCAAAGCTACTGGGATGCTTTATCAAAGCATCCTCACTATCATATTATAAATAAAAGCTGCTTTAGCATGACAATGCTTGGCTTGGTAGGAGGCCAGGGCACAAGACTGGAGAATGGATGTTTATTGTATGCACCTTCCTGCCAAAGCAAATTCCTTGTCTGTGCAAACTTTCATGGCGAATAAATCCCATTCTGATTCTGATTATGAGAATAGGATGCTGGAGGCTAGATGTAGAGGCTGAAGGTTAGCGGCTGGAGGCTGCATCTGAAAAGATGGAAGCTGGCAGAACTTATGTCCCAATTGTAACTTTTTTCAATACAGGTTGCAAAGAGATATGATTGGCTAGAAACAGCAATGTAGGGCAGCGCAAAAAAAATATTTTTAAGAGATGTCAGCTCTCGGTCCCCAGGCCATTTAACACGCCTGGCCTTGCCGCTTAGCTGGGAAAAGGAAGTTGATTAAATAAAGGAAGTTACTGTATATCAACCAAACAAAAGTGAGAGAGAATGCTGTGGATACATTGCAAAACGCTCACATAGAAAGTCATTGTGATCAATACCTCATGACCGTTATGTTTATTGAATTGCTTATTGATCATTTCAAGGGGAAATTGATTGATGGTTCCACTTCTTTATTTATTCATCCAATGAAAGTGATTGATTTGAAATATCAATTGTATTATTGTATTGTGTCAATAGTTATTTCATAGGGCACCCTTTAAAATCAGGATGAAAAAGGGAGGGTTATTCAGAAAGCATGAAGTTGCCCTTACAAAAAAGAAGTATATTAAAGTATACTATAAGTATACTAAAGGAGTATACTTAGAAAATAGAAAATAATTCACTTTTGATATATTTTTAAGGAGTATACTTAGAAAATAGTTCACTTTTGATATACTTTTAAGGAGTATACTTAGAAAATAGTTCACTTTTGATATACTTTTAAGTATGCTTTGAAAATAGTTCACTTTTGATATACTTTTAAGAAGTATGCTTCGAAACAGAAAATTGTATACATTTCTTCTGGAGTAAGATGTACGTTTTCTATTATTATACAGCAAAAACAGTCAAAATAATTTTTAAGTAGGCCTACATTACAGGTTAAATTATTTAGATCCATCTCATTCTAATTATTCATGTCTACGAAAATCTATTATGCATTGCACATTGAATCTTTTTTCGTACTGAAGCTGTAACCTTAATTACTGCCAAAACATTTTGAAGCCCTATACTCTTATACTAATAATTGGGTGTGCTTTGCCTTCGGCAAGGGCACAGCCTTTGTTCTCTCACATATACCTTATTGGGTGTGCTTTGCCTTCGGCAAGGGCACAACCTTTGTTCTCTCACATATATATATTTTTTATTATTATTATTATTTTATTTTTTTGCCCCCCTAAAACTCAGTCAATATTTGGCCTACATAGACAACCTAGGTGTCAAAAGTTTCGTCTTGGTAGCGATTGAGTTGCTTCTATTGGGATTTACGTTCCGTTGCATGGTTTAGGCTCAAGTTAAGTTTTTGTGGCGAAAAGTGAAGCTAACGGTGGATAATTTGCTAGCCAGTCACTGACGTTACTAACGTCACTACGTCACTAACGTCACGAAAAAACGCGTGACTACCTTTGGCAGAACATTCGTTTCGCATCTGTTAACTTGGGGGATAGCTAGGCTAACTATAGCTTTACTGCAAGGCAGCTGCAGAAACGCCACAAGCAAAGAGGCCAGGGTGATAACTTTACTCATTTTACTTTGTGATATGACACACAATTGTGATGTGTAATGTACAATATAAGCTGATATTATTAAGGAAGTACATTTACTTTCGGAAACAGTAGTCTACTATTTCACTGAAGTATTAGCATCATGACATTAGCCTCTGTTGCCCGGGCAACACATACTACAGTGGTCTATGATGCATCTGTTTTCAATCGTTAAAATAAACATTCCTCACAAATACATTTTCGTTGTAGGATTTATTATGACATTACATTAGTAAACGATTTGTTGGTGAAATTATCATTACCTGTGGTTTCAAACCAGTGTTGCTCACTGCAACGCTGTAGCCTACGCTAGACACTACAAAAACATCCACACAGCTGTTTAGGAAGTCAAACGGCGACAGAACATGTTCGGGCACTCCCCTTACTTAAATCAAAAGTCTTTCAATAGGTGAAACTATCTGACTACTAACCTGAACTTTATTGCCACAACCTAAACTTTGTCAATCTGTTCATGATAATAATTAATTTCAGCCTAAACCGTACAACGGAACGTTAAATCCAATTCAACCAACGCAATCGCTACCAAGATGAACACAGCAGTAGTCTGTAGGCATACTGTACTGTAGTAGTACAATTTACTGGGGCAGCTTCTCCACACAGGGCTATATCGCATTTTGCGTTGTTACTGACAATGATCGCTACCAGTGAGCTTTTAATGAATGAGCGATTTTCCACTAAATAAATGTCAAGCTTATTTACGTTTTTCGGGGCATATTTTCAGTTAGCAGATGGTACTGTTTGAATCGCGATTCCATCTTCTACTGCCGGTAACGTCGTAGAATAATTTTCAAAGGGGTTTCTTTATTAATGAATGAATGCAATATGAGTAGGCTAAATGCCTGAAAATATCACGAGAAGGGAAAAACTTAAAAGGACGTTTAAGTCATAGAGATTAGGTCAATTTTTACACGGGTCTGCCAAATTTATTCGTTTTGATTCAGGCTGCCTCTTGCAGGGGAAATGAGAAGACATCTATTTCATTCTACACTTCACTCGTATTTTGAGTTGTAAATGAGAAAAATGTATTCATTTATTTATTCATTCATTCATTCATTCATTCATTCATTGTTCCCAATATGATAATGAGAGGAGAGTCAGGGACAGGACAGGGACAATGACAGGGAGTCAGGTGGCTGAGCGGTGAGGGAGTCGGGCTAGTAATCTGAAGGTTGCCAGTTCGATTCCCAGCCGTGCCAAATGACGTTGTGTCCTTGGGCAAGGCACTTCACCCTACTTGCCTCGGGGGGAATGTCCCTGTACTTACTGTAAGTCGCTCTGGATAAGAGCGTCTGCTAAATGACTAAATGTAAATGAGAGGAGGCCAGTAGGCGTGGAAACTGACGTTCAGACATTGCAATCAATCCAGAGCCATAGATTCAATCTAGCTAACGCCTGGGACACACTGGCTGCGAAGCGCCCTGAAGCGCCACAATCTGCTACGAATGATGCGATGCTGTTCACACTAGACGCGCATTTCTCCACGCCGGTCACCAAGCCTTTCACCTTCTCTGAGCTTTCCTTTTATACATGTAAAGCTGACCTGGTACATAAACATGGCATAGGCTACAGGCTAATTAGGTAACTTGTTGCTCCAACAACCGTCGCAACAGCATCCCATTCCCAACATAACGTGGCAATGTTTGGCTTTTGTTGCCGTAGTCTTTGTAAAATACGTGCTGTGGGGCATACAACTCCATGTAGGACTAAGCTACATTTCATCTTCGATGATTAACTTTGTGTCGTCAATCTTCACAATTCTCTTCTGCTTGATTGGGGGCTATGACAGATCGTCTATCTCGTTCTTACACACAGGACAAAAATGTTGGTTTGACAATCAACAATCAGGATTTTTTATTTTTAAATGTTTACATTTTGAGAATTGATCGGATATTGTTTTTATCGGGGTACTGTAAACACATGGTTGGCCGGTCAGCGTAGTGAAGTTGGGTGTTAAGTGATAGCCCACAACTAACGTAGTCAATTCTTTATAACATGTTTGTTTATCCAAATACCATATGGTGAATTAAATCTTTGTTTTCAACGAGGTCGGCCAGCCTGGCCATGTAGGCTATGTTGTCCATAAAAACGATATCCGCTTCACAGCCAGTGTGTCCCAGGCGTTAGCTAGATTGAATCTATGGCTCTGGATTAATTGCAATGTCTGAACGTCAGTTTCCACGCCTACTGGCCTCCTCTCATTATCATATTGGGAACAATGAATAAATAAATGAATGAATGAATGAATAAATGAATGAATAAATAAATAAATGAATGAATAAATCAATCAATAAATCAATAAATGAATACAAAAATAAATACATACATAAATGTAAAATATATGTAACTATTGATTGACAATTTTCGTTTATTTCTGTCTAAATGCATGGATGTGGACATTTATTTATTCATTCATTCATTTGTAAATATGGCAGGTTTGGTCCTCCATATGCAGAGGCCCTACCGCAAAGTCGCAGCTGTGAGATGTGAGAGAGACATAAAAAAGTTAAAAAATAACAAAAGCACAACAGCAGCCTATCTGTGTGGCGTCCTGCCGTAACCCGTCGGATGTCGCGGCCGCTCATTGTTGGCTATAAGCCATAAAAGATTGAAAATCGTTTTCTGTCAAAATTTAGATTTTTGATGTTTTCTATAGTTAACACCCTGAACTTCATTGTAATGTACAAAAAGTATATAATTACTTATGAAAAACAGTTAATTTCAACGGTTTTTAGACATGTCAGCTAGCAAGATTTCCAAGCCGTTTCAAATCAAATGCTCAGTTTGCCTGCTCTTTTGAGTGCTGCAGCAGCCCCAAACAACTGATCAATTAAGTCAGGCTGTTAAACTTAAAAATAACTTGCTGAGAAGTTATTAATGTAGCCTATACTTAAACTGACATTTACATTCACAACGTGATTACGAACAAAATGATTTCCTTTCCATATTCGCCACAGAATTTGAATGAAACGGAGTGGAATCTTTGAATGCAATTTTCTCCCTTATCACTTTTTGACACAGGTCAACTTTAAAATTATGTAACTTCAGTTGTGATAAAGATATTGTTGCCAGATTCAGGGATTTTTAGACTGTTTAGCCCATGTAAGTGGATGAAGATCTGTTACGTTGCCTACATTACGGAATTACTTTACCTGGCAGTTTAAACTTGGGGCTCTCAATGAGCGCCCTCAAAGTGTTTTCCTTGTTTTTTTTTTATATATTTTTTTTATATATAAGCCTAGTCTGTTTTTTGATATGCAGGGCGGGGACCTTAGGGCGTGGCCCCCCCCCCCCACCTCGCGGGGGGCTGCAGGGGCTTCCCAGCCGCCACTGCTTCTCTACACAGGGCTATATCGCATTTTGCGTTGTTACTGACAATGATCGCTACCAGTGAGCTTTTTATGAATGAGCAATTTTCCCCTAAATAAATGTCAAGCTTATTTACGTTTTTGGGGGCATATTTTCAGTTAGCAGATGGTACTGTTTGAATCGCGATTCCATCCGAGATAGCTACTGCCGGTGTTACAAGCCAACTGGTTTTCAAACCTACTGGTTTCCCAGCTGTGCGTTCACCTATCAGTCTGCCTCTATCACCAGATTCGTCACAAATTCACAAACATATTAAAGCCAAATCAAGATGCCAAATCAAGATGTTACCTGAAGGCCAAGGTGATTAATAAGTACGTAACTGATTTGATGATATTCTATGAGCTAGAATAGCTCGCAGTGTAAAGCAATGGCCTTTGGTATATTACGTGTTTTGCTTGAGTGCGATCGAATCCCACTTCATGCGAGCCTGCAAATGTTTTATTTCGTCTCCATTTATTTTGTTGTGAATGGTAATGTAGTAACGTAGCCTATACTTTTATATTCGCCGCAGCAAATATGAGATCCGACTGGAAAATCCACAGTAATATGTTTGTGAATTTGTGACGAATCTGGTGATAGAGGCAGACTGATAGGTGAACACACAGCTGGGAAACCAGTAGGTTTGAAAACCAGTTGGCTTGTAACACCGGTCTCAACGTTGATGTTAGAATAAGCTTCAAAGGAGGTTCTTTATTAATGAATGGATGCAATATGAGTAGGCTAAATGCCTGAAGGAAAAACTTAAAAGGACGTCATAGTCATAGAGATTAGGACCATTTTTACACCGGTCTGCCAAATGTATTCGTTTTGATTCAAGTATGAGGCTGATGATCACCATTCCCTCTTGCAGGGGAAATGAGAAGACAACTATTTCATTCTACACTTCACTCTTTAGTATTTTGAGTTGTAAATGAGCAGCAAAAAATTATGCTTTTAAATTTATGTAATCTTTATAAATAATAATGCATTTTTATATAAAATATACTGAAATATCAGTTGCAAAAATGTGATTAAAAAAATGGACCCCTCTGCAACCGACGCAAGCAAGCACACCCTACAATTTCTCCAGAAATTTTACCCTCTCTAGTTATCAATTGGAGTATTAATGGAAAAAGCTACTTGAGAAAGAAGCAGACAGAAGGGTTGCATTGTGCATTTGAAGGTTATACTGTCAAACTGACTGAAGAACGAAATAAGGACGTGAAAAAATGAAGATAGCGTGGCTCATTGGCTGGTCAATTCCCATGATGCAAGGCGGTAAATAATGTAACAATTTGCAGATAAGTTTGCCGTTTGTTCGAAATACAAATGTAACTTCATGAATTTCGTTTTTTTAATGTGTCTGCTTAGAATGTAGTGTTTTGTTGCGTGGTAATTGTCATTGTTGTGCCGGTTTACCATTGTAACCATGAGTTAAATGAGTGTTACGTTTCATAAGAGGAGCTGGATTATTTCAACATGAGTGTAAACACAATAATTTGCTTCTTTCAGCTAAGGATCTGCGGTGTCACTTGGCGAAGGCCCCCGTTCTCGCCAAGTGACGCAAGATCAGCGATGTGTGAAGGGCCCCTAAACATTTAAATATATTAGTAAATCAGAGTAAATTGACATTTATTAAGTTTACTTCTTGACGTATTTACATTAATCGAAAGTGCACTTGAAAGTATTGCAAAGTATACTTTGAGGTACTTTAGGAAGTATACTTCATGAACTGAAAGTGCACTACAAAGGCTACTTTACAGTATTCAAAAGTAAACCTCAAATACACTATAAGTGTACTTTAAAGTGTACTAAATGACCTAAAAAGTGGGCCAATTCAGTTTACTTAGTACAAAAATAGTATATAAATAAGTACACTGCTAGTACACTGCTAGTATACTCTTAAGTACCATGATAATAGTATACTTTTTATACTAAGTATACTTTACATTTACATTTAGTCATTTTTACTTACAGTTTACTTATACTTACAAAATAAACTTGAAGTATACTTCCTTTTTGTAAGGGTGGACGGCTTGTTGTAGATGGCTCAATTAGCAGTATGAGGCCTGTGTACAGGGGGAGGGGCCAGGGTAATTTGTCCCTGTTGGAGGGGAACGCTGACTGGGCTGACATTGGAACCAAATGAACATCCATCATAGTCAGGGGACCCTATATTGTGTTGCACAGTCTCTTGGGGCACTGTATGATCAGCATGGCCCATAGATATTTATGGATGTTTGTGTCCACCTGTAGTGCGATCCCTCATCTCTCATGCTCTCAACCCCTCCTCTTGCACTCATTCACCTCTCTACCCCCCACCATTATTACAACCCTCCACTCCCTACATCTAGAGACCCTCCCTCCACCTCCCTTGCTCTGTCTCCATCCCACTTCCCCTTGTCTACTCATCTGTCTTTCTCGTTCTTTTACACTGCATTGCTGCCTTCTCCCTCCATTCCTCTGCTTTTCATTACTCCACCCTCTTTCTTCATCTAATCTATTCAGCATGGTTTCCCCCTACCTTTCTCCTCTTTCCTACATTTTTGGCAGGTCACTCCTGTTCCTCATCTTCTTCCCTCCCTCCTTCCACTCTATCTCTCTTATTCATCTAATCGTGCGTTCCCCGGGGGTGTTGACGGGCGTTGTGATGGGATGATGTCAGAGTGGTGGCCTGGATGAATGTCAGCAAAGGGGGCCTGGCTAACATCTGCATCACAGCTGAATATCAGGACGGGAATGAGAGTCCCCAGTGGGCATGCATGAACACACACACACACATATGCAGATGCACACACTCGCATGCAAAGACACGCATGCAGGCACACCCACAGATAGACACATATAGGCATGCACGCCAACAGATACAAGCATTCCCAAGTGCATAAAAATGCACACAGATACTAAGAAGATGTTGTGGTTCTATAATGATCAAGACTAACGGAATGCAATAGGAAGATCTTTCCAAGTTTAATAATGCATGGAAAGTTCACAGCAATGGTGTTATATCAGTTATCTGTCAAATGGCAGTTCTACACAAACTTATAGACTAGGTAAGACAAATAACATGGATGACATCAAATCAAATGTATTTGTATAGCCCTTTTTACACGCAAGCATGTCACAGAGGGCTTCACATATGCCCATAGAACTGCCCCTCAACCAACCTAAACCCTCAAGGAAGACAAGGAAAAACTCCCAAAAAACTCTCAACAGGAGAAAAAAAAATGGAAGAAACCTTGGGAGGAGCAATTCAGAGAGGGATCCCCTCCTCCAGAGACGGTTGGTGGGAGAGAGGAGCAGAACACAGGCTAAACACATCACAAGTCAGTTGGGTTAGGTTATATATATACTGATTAACTACCATCTGACTACCAACCAACAACTAATTCCAAACCACCATGAGTTAAGCTCCATCAAGACAGAATTCCTTGCAGAAAGGTATGCAGTGTGGCAAAGAAAGAGGTCGGGCGGAGAGTGAAGGTTTCTTTTATTGCAGCCGACACAAAAAAAACTTAAAGTACCCGGCAGACAGGGTCCGGTGGCCCGTTAAACAGTACGAAAAGAAAGTCGGAAAAGTACATAAAAAAGGATGGAATCCGGGTCCGCCTTCGGTTGCCTCCGTGGGTTTAGCGAGGGAGGGGGCCGTGCCCACTTTCATCGGCCGAGTCTGGGGAAAGAGAGAGAGTGATTAACTTCTGGTAGCTGTCCGTTGTTGCGCTGTGTTCTCACCCCCAAAAAACTGGACTGGTCTCGCATCTTCTTTTATGGCACGGCTGACAAGGTCTAATTCGATGCAGGTGTGTCTTCTCATTATCCCTCGCCAGCTGTGCGCAATGAGAGGTGTAAACTCGAGAGGAGCTGTCCTTGGTGCCAGTGGTCCTTTGTGGGCGGTGCCTGGACCCACACTGATACCAGCCTTTACGTGGCTGCGACATCACAGCAGTCACAGGCTTTAAATCTAAATAGATCAGATAAGGGGTGTACATTAACACATATAGTCCTGGAGTTAAAAGAAGAATGAAAGATTCTCCTAAAATACACACACATGCAGAATATACACACAATGATGTGTATACACAACACACACCAAATGAGACAACAGGGACACAAACTCAAAGGAACACAGTCAAGAGACACTCCAAAGATCAAAATAGAATAGAACATTCAAATTACTTGAAATCTGCAGTTTATACTGATGCAAAATCATATTTTCTTGCAGGAAAGGCCAACTGTTTCTATACCCAATTATACCGGGAGAGATTGCATTGTAATCACTTGGAAGCCTCTGTGCTATGGAAGACATTATTGAGAGAAACAAAAGATTTTCTGCTCCAGGGAACCCAGCTCCACCTCTATCTAGGCGTTCAGGCATTCAATTGCATTTGCATGATAGTTAAGGAACTCAAACAAATGATCATAGATCAGAAAATATCAATGTCCACAAATGACGCCAGCTATGTATGTGCCAGAAACAATAATGCGAGGGTCAACCGATTGCCTTTCTACCTACCTCTCGCTTTTGTTTAATTAATTTACTTAATTTCTCACAGTCTCCTCTCAGCTGGGCGGAGACAAACATCTAGAACCTGTATGGCTAATTTAAAAATGGTGCAGTTACAAGAATGTTAGTTTCAAATTCCCACGTGTAGTATGGGGTGATAGATGGACAATGTGTCACAGAAACAATAACACATTGTTTACTTAGCAGCGTGACATTTGCATTTCCACAAACCAGGTCTCTGTTTGATTATTTGGAAAATCAATTTATCCCCTTCCTATGAGCAGTCACATCTGCCATGAAGGGATTGGTGACAGCTGTGGAGTGTGAGCGCATTTTTTTGCACATAGATCAATGATGACTTCCAGGAATAGAGTAAAAATGCCTTGTCTCCAAATGCGACCTGGGTTTCAAAATCATATCCCCCTGCTTATCATCAAGTATACCGGATGGACTGCATCCTCTTGTTGTCCCTTGAAACGTGCCTGGGCACTCTGACCAATCATTGTTACTTGCTGGACCGGTGTCAAGGTAAGTTGTCAAGTGAATGTGAATCATTCCAGCTAGGTTGGATTTTCCATGATGTGTAGAACAGGGACAGGGCAAAGGTGAGAATACTATTGTATGCTGGTTAGAGGGGACAGAGTGGAGAAGTTGTGACTGAGGGCATTTCTGGTTATTTTTCCTACAGTCTTTGTAATAAATAAAAAAAGGATTTTAGCCAACTTTTCTCATCCAGCATGACTCGACAGTGATTTTCGGGGGAGAAGGGGGGTGCGCTTGACTACCGAAGGGGTCAAAAGGTTATTTCCCTTCCTACCCCACTGCCCTTGAAGCAAAAACCATTAGCAGTAAATATTTGGCTTTCTGGTCACTCCTCATGCATACCCCTCACACAGACACACAAACCGACTGAACATTGTTAGGTCATATTGCCCCTTGTGGAACCATCTGGTAACAGTTTTTACCCCTCTCTAAACCCTTAACAGTTACATGGTTGTGGTAACTAATACAACCTTTAGCTAGAGTAGGCCATTTGGTTGTCTTTTTTATTGCAAGTCAATGCAGTACCGAAACCAGGAAGGCTTCAACAGATGTTAAATATGTACACAGCTTTGTTTTACAGTTTACTTTCGAGGGATTGTCCATGAAGCAGACCTGCTGATGCACATGTACACAAATGCATGGCAACAATACTGTACACAAACACCGATACAACACATTTTCACACACTAGTTTACTGGTTGTGCACTACCATCCATCTAGGATTATTAATAATCTAGACCTTCTAGTCTGGTTAAGAATAGTGTGTCACGAGGTGTGTGTCACTGTGTGCGAGTGTGTGTGCATGTGTTTCAGTGCTTAAGTTAGAGCGTGTTCATCTGGTAATTTGAGTGAATCATGGGAGAGGTCATGAATTCTGAGAGTAGAGTCAGAGGGATGTGTGTATGGGGTGGGGTTGGAGGGAGGCAAGAGGGGGGTGTCTCCTCTTCTGGTACTTTCCTCTCCAGCTTTGAAAAGGGGTGTGTCCACCTTACTCCATAACAGCCCCATCACAGATCATTGTGACAGAGTGGCCTTACCTGAGTCCACGTACCCTGAGGGTGTAGTTTGTGTGTTTGTGTGCATGTTTCCAGGGAAGCACTCACCTGCAATTGTCATATGTCCTCTAATGTCATTTTGGTTTTGCTGTGTCTGCTGCCCTCTGTAATCCTCTACCAAGATACCTAGACCCATATGTCCATGCTAACCCGCATAACTGCTGTCTTTACATCCACTGTGTTTGTCCTAACTTCCTCAAACATGTATTCCTCCATCCTGCCTGTATCCCGGTATTTGTCCCCCATAGATATGACTGCATGTCCATCTGTTCCTGTCATCCTATCGTTCTGTCTGTCTGATATGAAAAACGCCTGGGCCTCATTGCTCGGATGACCCTGTATATCATCCGATCATTCCTCTCTCCCTTTTGTCACCTACCTGTCACCAGTGGCCGTGACCTCTCCACTAATAGCACAGTGAGCCTCGTAGTGGAACCAGGACACACTGATGGACTAATGTTATGTACAAACCTTGAATCCTTCATGCTTTAAATATACTGTAAGTATTTGTGTAGACTTTGGCTACAAGAAGACTAGGGACTGTCCCTCCACAGTAAATTATAGAGAATCTTCCAAGTCCTATCTAATGTTTGTATAAGCATGTCGACTGTTCAGAATTTAGCCTCTTTCTGAAGAGGAACTATCAGTGACTTTAAAAACAGCTGATAGGGATAAACTGTAGCCCCCCCCCCTCTCAGGGTCACCGTCAGCACCAGTCCTCTCTGTAAAAGCCATGGTGTTTAGACCTCCTACGTAGATCTTCTCTCCTCACAGCTTTCTTCAGGGTGATTAACTCCACTTGGCTCCTATCTCGAAATGTTTGTATGTGTTTATGTGTTTTCCTTCCACCCACACCACATCCTCTTATTGTTCCTTTTCTCTCAATGTCTTTATCCCATCCTCTCCTCGCCTACTTCTCTCTTTCAGTTTGCCTGTTTTTCAGCCTCCCCTTCACTCTCTAATTCCCAGGCCACTTTTTTCTGTTGAGTGTTTTTTTTCTTTCCAAATGTAGTGTTCTTTACTGAAACAAACTATTGTTTTTCTCAATGCCTTTTTATTCTAACCCCTTTCCTACTTCTCGAAAAGCTTTAACTTAAAACATGTTGGGGTGGCTGCCTCACGTTTAATTAGGTCAGTAACCTCCTTTGTTGGTTTAAATAATTCTCAGGTGTAACAAAGACAAATCCTTCTCTCTGCTTCCTCAGCCTCTCTGCACAGATACATCTTTGAAACCACCCTTTCTTCTCTCCTTCTACACTCATCTTCCCACGGCTCTATTTCTGTAACCTCACTTCTTCTTGTAATTTACAGTTCGCCTGCAACCCTCTCTCTTTCTCTCTCCTTCCCAGAGATTAAACTGATTAGTGTACATTTTCATGTTTTTGACTGAAGGATAATGGTTTCCCAATCAACCTTTATCTATGTTACGCCTGGGACACACTGGCAGCGAAGCGCTGCGATTAGCTGCGAAGCGCCGCCTTTTTTCTTTCGGCGCCCATGTTATCAAATTGGACTGGCCACACAGGTTGCGAAGGGCTGCGAAGCGCCGCAATTTCTCGCACTCTGCAGCGAACGTTTCGGCAGCTGGTCAAATTTGTTTCTGGAGACACTTGCGAAATCGGTTGCAGGATGATTATGACAGCCAGCCCAATGCTGCGCTGTTGTAGTGTTGCCCCAGGCTCTGGTACGACGCGCTAGGCGGCTATTGGTTTACCTGGTGCTCGTCTTTAATAAGTCCAAAGGCCGGCTAAGGAGATAATACCTTTTATTCCAGGATGGCTGGTGCAAACAAGACATACACGAGACAATACTCTGCCGAAACGGTCAAAACCATTTGCCCTTCCGGGGTCAACACCTGGCTCTACCTGTCTCCCCCTGGCTCATATAGCCGAGCCAAACAGCGCCACCCAGTGTACAGCCATAACCATTACAATACAAATATTTGGCTCTTACAATGATAAAATACACCATATTAGTTGATATATTTGAATAAAAAAACATGTTATTAAGATTTTACTACATCAGGTGTTGAAATTAATCAAATAATCGATGCATCGCAATGGACATGGACGATGCTGCATCGATGCAGTGGCCGACCATAATCGATTATAACACAATGATGTCGCTCGTTAATTTTCCGGCTGCGGCATAAACATTCAAATGAAAAATAACATTCACAGTAGCCTAACGCCTGGGACACACTGGCTGCGATTAGCTGCAATCTGCAGCGAAGCGCTTGGAAGCGCCGCTTTTTTCCTTTCGGTGCCCATGTTATCAAATGGGACCGGCCACACTGGCTGCGAAGCGCTGCAATAGCCTGCGATCTGCAGCGATCGTTTCGGCAGCTGGTCAAATTTTTTCGCGAGATGCTTGCGAAATCGGCGGCAGGATGATAAAATACACCATATTAGTTGATATATTTGAATACCAAAAATACGATTTTACTAAATTAATTGTAGACTACGGTGAACATTTGTAAAGTTGTAGACTTTATAATTATTTATTTTTTTATTATGGAGGCCTACGTACTCTACCAATATTCACCCTATATAAAACCTAACTAATGTAACCAAACTAACGAATGACAATAAATGGATCGATCTGTTGAGCCAGCATGCCCGTAGTTGTTTTGTTTGTTTGAGAGAAACAAGTTGTCATGCGTTGCACACAACCAGAGGTGTCAGAAGTATTCACATTCATTACTCAAGTAGAAGTATAGATACTAGGGTTTAAAAATACTTCTGTAGAAGTTGAAGTATCAATTCAAGCTTTTTACTCAAGTAAAAGTATAAAAGTACTGGTTTCAAAACTACTTAAAGTATAAAAGTAAAAGTAGTAAGGGGAAAAAATGCCATTAAGGACAAAAGCTTAGGCACTGGGGTCTATAATGCACGACCCCACCTCCCCCCAAAAAAACATTTTTCCAAAGGCCATAATGACTTGTTATATTGAAATGTTAATGTTGAAAAATTTGGGCTGCACCTGTTTATGCACATTGAAAATGAACGCATTTTAGTACAATGCAAATACATTAAAGAACCATATATGTGTAGCCTACTACTAAGCATTAACATGTGTTTCATGGAGCGCAAGATATGATGACTAGTTGCCTATAAGTATTGTAATGCTGCAAAAAGTCAAACTTCAGAGGCATGTTATCAATAGCCTTTATTCAAATTAGACGGCGAGTTTGTGAAAGCCATTAGCTCGTGGTAGCCTACGTGGGTGCGCAGAGCTTGCAGCGCATTCGAAAGGAGTTGTTTTTGCATCCAAACATGTCGAAAAATTCTTCCAGGTACGGCCAGGGATGCTGGCTAATCTTCCTAGCTACCAACGTCCTCGCTGGTGCTTGGTTCGGACATTTTGCTCGAGTGCTCTTGAGTCTCTGCCACGGACATCTTCGTAGGCTACATAAGTCTGCTATTTCCTTGCTGGAGTTTGACGTGATTGTGTCATGTGCAGGTGATGGATCACGTATAAACCAATAGGATGTCGGAATGGTATATGTTTATACTTCTCATCCAGCCACCATCAAATTCACTCTATCCGGATGGCGCGTTTTTTCTGGATAGTTTTTTTTGTGTTTTTTTGAACGATGACAAGCCGGAATGAAAACAAGCCAAACTGAAATTGGAGTAACGAGGCTATTTAAAAAATTTAAGGAGTAGAAAGTACAGATAACTGCGTGAAAATGTAAGGAGTAGAAGTAGAAAGTCGGCTGAAAAATAATTACATTTACATTTAGCAGACGCTCTTATCCAGAGCGACTTACAGTAATTACAGGGACATTCCCCCGAGGCAAATAGGGTGAAGTGCCTTGCCCAAGGACACAACTTCATTTTTGGCCCAGCCGGGAATCGAACTGGCAACCTTCAGATTACTAGCCCGATTCCCTAACCGCTCAGCCACCTGACTCCCGTTACTTCAGTAAAGTATAGATACCCAAAATTTCTACTTAAGTAAGGTTACAAAAGTTGAAAAGCACAAGTTGTATGACCCTCAGTCAGCACCAATTTTACAGAGTACAACGTAGAGAAAGATCAATGCTGGGATGCTGTTGGAATAGCACGTTTCCTAAATATAGCCTATGCCAGGGGTCACTAATTGGCGGACCGCGGTCCGGGTCCGGACCCAGGCGGTTCCCTATCCGGACCCGGACCTATAACCTATATACGTTTCCATTTTAACCGGCACATCTTTTTGTTCCAACTAAATGTGGTTTCTATCTTACTTGTCCAATACAAAGGTCCAATCAGGAGCTTTAATAACTGTAATCACCATGACAACTCACTCACTGAAAGTTGGTTGCAACCTCTGTGGGTCAGGTTGTGTGTGTCATTCGCAACAACGCAGGCTAATCGATTTGCTAACAGTACCTGTTTCTTCCTTCCTAATTTCAGACAAGTATGCATTTGTGCTGCCGGTGGGGCGCACAAAACCGATGTGTTTAATGAGACGGTTGCCCTTGTCGTGGTAGCTAATGTGAAACGTCACTATCACGGCCGTGGGAACTAGGAGTGCTGTAGCACCCCCTGACAGCACGAGAATTTCCAATGATATGACTTTAAAATTCACCACCGCGGCACAGCCCAGCCCCGCAGTAGCGGACTGGCCATCGGGAGCACCGGGAGAAGAATAACAATGGAAAACCAGGCTAAGAAACGTAAGGGTGGGGCTGAAACATTGAGACAAAAAGACATCACCTTCACTAGACAAGGTTTTACCAATTGAAAAACGGCTATGTTCATTTTACATAAAGCTCAAAAAACGACTTTGTGCTCAAATAAAGGCAAACAAATGGTCTTGCGTGCTACGCGTGCTCGCATTAAGTATCCTAGCGTTCTCACGAACTAGCATCACATCAAACAGAATGTGCATGACCTATTTTTACTCCCAGTCCATCCCTACCGCCCCGCAACATTAAGAACCCCCCCCCCCAGCAGCACCCCCCTGATAAAATATCCTATGTTCCCGCGGCTATGGTCACTATGACACAAAGCATGGACACTTTGAACAAAATTACCCCCAGAACTCTGAGGTAAGGACCAGAAAAATAAACCATAATTGTTCCGGACCCTGGACTGAATGGAAATTTGGTTAGTGGACCTTTTGGGTTTCTAATTGAGTACCCCTGGCCTATGCCATGTTTATGTACCATGTGAGCGTTACATGTGAAAAAGGAAAGCTCAGAGTAGCTGAAAGGCTTGGTGACCGGCGCGGAGAAATGCACGTCTGGTGTGAACAGCCTTGAGCGAGTCGTAGCCGATCGTGACGCTTCCGGGCGCTTCGCAACCAGTGTGTCCCAGGCGTTAGGCTATCTTTTTTTAAATCTTTTCACATTCCCACTTGTCCACTGTTTAGTAACTTTGAAGGAAATGTGTGTGTGTGTCCATGTGGCTACTATCTCTCTTGTGCAGAGCTAAGCCAGAATCTCTAGGCCTCTTTCTCAGTTCCTCTGCTCTGCTCTTCTTGGTAGACCGCTCCCAAACTATGACCCTGCCCCCGCTGACTGTGTGTTTTCTTGCCCCCCCAGTAGGAGCCTTGGTACCAAGCCCGGCTGCAGCCCTAAGGGACAAACTCCCGACGACGCAGGCCGACACCCTGGACATGACGCCAACTCGTCCGTCTCGGACCTTGCCAACTCCGTCACCAGTGACATGCTGATGGTAACTACATTTTCTTTTAGCCCTTGTGTTATCTTCGGGTCATTCTGACCCATCAGTCATTGTGACCCACCATCGTATTGTGACAATTTTACCGCATACAAAAACAAAGTGAAGCATTTTCTTTTAACCGTTGGGCTGTCTCAGACCCCCAACATTGCGAAGGTTAAAATAAAATTATTTTTATTTGTTTTTTTATTGGGTAAAATTGGGTAAACACAACGATGGTTCGTTATGAACTTTTGGGTCATGTGACCCGAAGGCAGCACAAGGGTTAGTCTGTCTTTTATCACTCTGTTCCATCTAGCCTCTTACTTGTCCTCCTTCTCCTTCTTGGGAGACAAATGGAAGGGCCAATACAGAGGTCCCCTTGCTTGTGACAAAGCCGCCTCCTCAAACAGGCTAATTACAGTTCACAGGAATATGCTTCATTCAGAAAAGAGTGGACGGGTAATTATCAGTGGAAAAGTGTACTGAGAGCTAGGAAGTGTGTGTGTGTGCTTGTGTGACTGAGTATGTGTGTGTGGTGGGGGTCGGGAGTGGAGCTGTATGTAATTATGTGGGCCACATGCCTGCTCTGTAGAAGTCATGAATCTGCTTAATGATGATATTTTCAGCCTTGGAAAAGGGTAGTTAGAGGCAGTTATCAGTACTTTGGGGTGAAAATGCTGTCTGGGTGGATTGCCAGCAGTCTCACTAGGCCACTAGATGTGGATCACCAAGCTGTATGCTGGCAAGATAGGATAGCTAGACTATTGGGGGATGCTGCTTGGGGTCTAGTTATTATTCATCCATTGACAATACAGACAATTCATCAAATGCCCAACCAGAGAAGAGAACACTCTGGATCACTGCTACACTACAGTCAGTAGAGCCTACCACGCCGTCCCTCGTGCAGCACTGGGTCACTCTGACCATGCCATGGTCCATCTGATTCCTGCATACAGGCAGAAATTAAAGCTCTGTAAACCTGTTGTGAGGACATCAAAACAGTGGACCAGTGAGACTATGGAGGATCTGCGGGCGTGCTTGAACAGTATTGACTGGGATATGTTCACGAATGCTACCAATAGTCTGGATGAACTCACAGAGGCTGTGACATCATACATCAGCTTCTGTGAGGACTGCTGTATTCCAACACGCACCATGGTGAACTTCAACAACGACAAGCCCTGGTTCTCAGCAGAGCTCAGAAGGTTGAGGTCAGAGAAGGAGGAAGCATTTAGGAGTGGGGATAGAGACAGATTCAAGGAGTCAAAGAACAGGTTTAGCAAGGCGGTGAGAGAGGCTAAACGACTGTTCTCAGAGAGACTGAAGCGCCAGTTCTCTGCTAACGACTCTGCTTCTGTCTGGAGAGGGCTCAGGCAGATAACCAACTACAAGCCCAGAGCCCCCCACTCCACTAGCGACTCCCGCCTGGCCAACTACCTGAACGAGTTCTACTGTAGATTTGAAAGACAATTGGACTGTCCTGATCTACCCCCTCCCACCCATGTGGCCTCCCCCCCTCTATACAGTGACGACTCTCTCCATTCAGGAGGGTGAAGTTAACAGACTTTTCAAGAGGCAGAACCCCTGCAAATCCATCACCGACCCTTTCCTGGACCCACTGCAGTTTGCCTACAGAGCCAACAGGTCGGTGGATGACGCCGTTAACATGGCCCTCCACTTCACCCTACAGCACCTGGACTCCCCAGCATCCTACACAAGGATCCTGTTTGTTGATTTCAGCTCTGCCTTCAACACCATCATCCCCGCCCTGCTTCAGGACAAGCTCTCCCAGCTGAACGTACCCGACTCCACCTGCAGGTGGATCACAGACTTCCTGTCTGACAGGAAGCAGTGCGTTAAGCTGGGAACACAAGTCTCTGACTCCCGGTCCATCAGCACCGGATCTCCTCAGGGCTGCGTCCTTTCCCCTCTGCTCTTCTCCCTGTACACTAACAGTTGCACCTCCAGTCATCCGTCTGTCAAACTTCTGAAGTTTGCGGACGACACCACCCTCATTGGGCTCATCGCTGACGGGGACGAGTCTGATTATAGGTGTGAAGCTGACAACCTGGTGACCTGGTGCAGCCAGAACAACTTAGAGCTCAATGGGCCTCATTCACCAATATCTTCCTAAGTTATTTCTTAAATTTGTTCTTAAGAAAGTTCCTAAGAGAAATCTACGTGTGATTCATGACGTGTTCTTAAACAGCAGAATTGTTCGCAGGTGTGTTCTTAGAATGATGAATCCCAATATTTCGTAAGTTGAAAGCTCGTGCCCCGTTGCTCCTATTTAGCATAGGTAAACACCCCGTTAATTCCCATAAAAGGGCATGATATGGCAGGGCCGTGTGCACACTCAGAGAAATGTCAAAACGACGTGGTAAAGACGGTGGAGGCCTCGACGAAAAACTTTAATAATTCTGAAGTGGAGGTACAACTGCAAGAAGTTAGCGACAAACAACACATCATATTTAATAGCGTCATCTGTGGATACAAAGCAGTAAATAAAACCGATGCATGGAATGCAATTACTCATGCAGTGAACGCTGTATCTGGAGAAGTGCGCCGAACTGATGAAGTGAAATGAAATGGTTTAACTTTAATCTGAATTCTGAAGCAAAAAAAACATATTTCAAAACATAGCCTAGAAGACAGTTGACTGTTACAAAATATCCATGAGGACTGCTCTTGGTAGCCTAAAGCGTCCCAACAGGTACTCGTCACTCTCTGCAAATAAATCGGTATGGTCACGGAAGATGCGTTCCCTCCTCAGGGGACGATCTGCAAAATTTTGCAGCAGCAATAACCACGCCATTGTGTGATGTTGTCTTAGTGTGCGGAATAATCTTCAAAGGGGGTTCTTTATTCATGAATTAATGCAATATGAGTAGGGTAAATGCCTTAAAATATCACGAGAAGGGAAAAACTTAAAAGGACGTTTAAGTCATAGAGATTAGGTCAATTTTTACACCGGTCTGCCAAATTTATTCGTTTTGATTCAACGATGAGGCTGCCTCTTGCAGGGGAAATGAGAAGACATCTATTTCATTCTACACTTCACTCGTATTTTCAGTTGTAAATGAGCAGCAAAAAAAATCTTTTAAATCTATGTAATCTTTATGAATAATAAGTATGCATTTTTATATAAAATATACAGAAATATCAGTTTTAAAAATGTCATCCAAAAACGGACCCCTGTGCAACCGACGCAAGCAAGCACACCCTACAATTTCCCCAGAAATTGTACCCTCTCTAGTTGGTTTTAAAATAACTTTTGTTCAATTAAATGGTTCACAGAGGGACATGTTTTTTTCTCCAGGATGCTCTTCTACAGGACAATCATAAATAAGACAATTAACCTAATTAATTTTCATAGATGTACTTAACAGAAATGTCTGTAAATAAGTATGCATACTTATTATGTATGAAGATTGCATAGATTAAAAAGCATCCATTTATTGATGCTCATTTACACTTCAAAATAATAAGATACCAGATGTCTGAGCGGTTACGGAATCGGGCTATTAATCAGAAGGTTGCAGGTTCGATTCCGGCCGTGTCAAATGATATTGTGTCCTTGGGCAAGGCACTTCACCCTACTTGCCTCGGTGGAATGTCCCTGTACTTACTGTAAGTCGCTCTGGATAAGAGTGTTTGCTAAATGTAATGTACATGTAATAAGAGTGAAGTGTAGAATGAAACACGGTTCTCTACTCATTTTCCTGTGATAGGCTATATGGTAGCTTCACATAGTTGAAACAGTTGCATCAAAACAAAGAAATTGGGCAATCCTGTTTAAAATTGGTCCTAACCAATATGACAAACTTTCCATTGACTTTTTCCATTTTAGTGACATTTTTAAGCATTTACTCATATTGCATTCATTCAATAATAAAGAACCCCCTTTGAAACAAGACTTTTCCATCTACACATGATACAAATGATGGTTTTAGCTTTGAAGTATAGTTACGGTAGTTCAACATGAATCGAATTGTGTTATAATCTGATGGGTGCCTCTGTAGATCACAGGAATCACCAGATCGATCCCCATGTCTGGCGACAGTATTTAGATTCAAATGGTTGAATTTACACATCTAGCAAATGAATACCAATGTGAAGGATTCAAATTATTTGTGTCTATTCCAATATGTAATGATGGTATTCAATGACACAAATCTGTGCTCTGGAGTCGCAGAGGTCCGATAATATCAGCTTTAATGCAGCAGTTGGAAATCAACAAGTACAGAGCTCTGGGGTTGTCTACGTTTCCCTACGCGCAACAGAGTTTGGGCTGGTTCATGAAGTCCAACTGGCTATCTGTCCCTCCCCGGCATATATTTATACAGTGCAATTGAAACACAAGTATCAAAAAAGGGTTGAGCTTGTTCTCTCGTGCATCAGGGAGTTGTTCTTGCCTACGCGTCCCACCTGCTCGGGTGCCATCTCCACCCAGTTTCAAGGTTGTTTCTGAAAATGAAGAGATAGAGACACAAAGAACAGCCTGCTTCCCACACTCAGTGTGAGACCCTATGTTTAAGCCTGAGCACACTTCTAAGTTTCATAAGACATAACTTTAATAAGCACAATGCATAACTTTAATAAGCACAATATATTCTTTAAATGCCAGTAAATAATTAATCAGACTGTCAGTAAAAGAGCCTGACTGAGGTGAACGGCAATACAGTACTGTCCAACTGAGCTCACATTATCAATCAAAATTAGTGGTGGGCCGTTATCGGCGTTAACGCGCTGCGTTAACGTGAGACTCTTATAGGGCGATAAAAAAATATTGCCGTTAATCTATTCTCAAAGTTGGGTTGGGAGCTGGGTCTATACTACGCAAGCTATGATGACTTTCACCTTGATATTTTAGCGCGGATGTATACCTAGCCGAATTGCACTGTAGGGGTGAGTACGAGTCTTCGAACCTGTGTGTATGCCTTGTGTATGAAATTATCACATCAAACGTGACGTGCTAACATGGATGCAGCTATGAAGCCACCTGGTTTGCTTCAGGGAAAAATTATTTTTAAGAAGCTTCCCAATGGAAACCTCGACAAGACTAAGATTGTTTGCACCTTGTGCTATACGGAATTAGTTCCAGTCTCAAATACCACCTAAACGCAAAGCATCCCTTAGCTAATGCGAAAGATGCCGGGCCCAGCACTGATGTAGCGCAGGGGAAGAGCAAGCCCCCACCCCTCGCCTCTCGGCTTGAAGCAACGGCCCCGGTGGATGTAGGTGGTATCATAGATATATATAAACACTAGATGTCTTACGGCATACTTTTATTCTATTTTTAAAAAAATAACATAATTATTCATAAGTATGCAGTGGCATACCGACATCTCTGACGTTGATAACAAACCAAACCGTTTCAAAATCGGTTGAAAATTGAGAAAGTTATGGTCATTTAAAAAGTACATGTAGCATCAACACAATGTTATGGGTGAGCGAGTTGACTGTCGCAAGATGGCCGCCATGTGCGGACGTTCGACTCCGTTGTCCGGCAACGCGGACGAGACATCTAGTGTTTATATATATCTATGGGTGGTATTGCATTTCTTGTTATACTTCCGGCTCTTCCGGTCATTTTTATTCTATTAACTCCAGTCAACATTTACAAAACTATCTCCCCCAATAATTTTTGTTCGATTCTCGAACCTGGCTCATACTACTAGCTTTTTCATAGAATAATTTTTCCTGATTTTGGCTAAGTTTGAAACCAATCCGAAATGGGTAAACTAGCACCCCATGTATTTGCTTACGTCAATAAAAGTTGCCTGCAAATGTGCTCGCGGATACTAACAGGGCACGAGCACAAAAGTTCACATTGGCCGATAGCCGATTTACCTGGAGCTGAAAGAAATGGCTTGAGTTGCCTGCCCTGTTGTAGCAAGTTTAGCAAATGGTTGTCACACATACATGAAATGTTGTTAATATAGTTTATTCCCGTTATTTTAAAACAGATTTGATTTTTCGTAAAAACGTTCATGACATTATGGCAAATATTATGTTAAGCGTGAGCATAGATTGTTGACATGTCTATCTGGAGCAAAGACGAAGATTAATACTTTAACTGATAACCACAATAGGAAATGATATATATTTAAATAATATTAGTCTTGCCTTCAGAAGCTTTTGTTAAACACACTCATTATTCTTTTTTTGATCGTGTCATCAAGCCAGACTGCTTTTGTGGGACAATGAAGGTCCTCAGTGACTCTGTTTAACCCCCACTTATATCTGATGGAAACGTCTTGTATATAGTTCTGTTAATATGCACATGTTCAATAAAGTAGACTAGGCACACTTCTCAATTTATTACTTTATTACCAAGTCTTGTTAGATCACGTTATATCCATTAATAGGCGTTTGGTTTTGTAGGTGGAACATATAAAACACAGACCACATTTCTACACTGATGTTAAATTGAAGGCAGTGTGAATTTCGTGGCATTTCGTTTGAATATAAAGTTGACAGTAAGCTATGGTAAGTCTGCATTATGGAAGATTTCTGTTACAAAAATAACTATTAAGCTTTCTTTGCCTGGCGAGAACAACGACGGAGCTGTTCATGTTAACAGTTTATTTAATCCGATACAATGCGTTGGAAATCATACTCATATCACAAAGAAAAAAAGCATATGTGATGAGTTCCATCTAAAAAAGCCCTATAGCCTATTTAGCCTATAGCCTATTTCTAAAAACTAAGTGAAAGGAATACTATACAGTGACAGCATACATTTCCGTAAAGTTTGCATCATGTCTCTGATTCTTATCGGACTTGTACCCCATTCTGCCACTGCAATGCCTCACACGCTCGCAACCATATAAATCTATGCGCGCGACTGGTTGTCGCAAAGTATGACGTGTACAGCTAGTTGCAAGCGTGCACAAGGTCTCGGAGCTAGGGGAAAAAAGAGCCATTGTTTAAAGCTAGACCGGAAGAGTCGGAAGTGGAAAGATGCGTGGTCCTGTTTCGTGCTCTCGCTTGCCTCACTGCGCCACTGAGCACTTTTCATAGAAATGAATGGGGACGCCATCTTGGAAGACAAAAGTTGCTTCCTCTAGTAATATTAACTCTATGGGGAAGAGTCGTCGTTAAAGATCCTGTAAAGTGGACCTGGAAACGAGTTTTAAGTTCGCCACACCACAGAATAATGTGTTATTAACTACCCATCCAAATTCGAATGAAAAAATAACACCGACAAGTATGTTAAATTAGGCTTTGAAATCGTGAAAAAATCTGCAGTCTTCTCTGCTTGAGACTGGGGGGGTGTGTCGCCTGAAGGAGCTGAAGCTCCGCCCCTCGCTGCCTCGTGCTTAACTCCGACCCAGATAATGGACGCTATGTCAAGCCGAACAAAACCGTATAGAATTAGAATTTATTTGTTCAATGAGTGAAACATACAGATGCATATAAATGAAATGTTCTCCTGAGCTGTAACAGTTAAAATGGTCACCAGAGACAGCAGACAGTGAGCTCTCCAACTAGGCTACTTCTAAATCATTAGCTACCATTTCACCAAAATACCATCATTCTACACGAGTAGCCTAATATCAATTTAGCGGTTTGCACTAACTCATAGCAGAGATACTTCTGGAAAAGTTATCTAGTATAATTATAACAAGCACACAAGTGATGAACTGCTGGCAGCGGTGGTTGGTCCAGGTGCGACCGGAGGATGAACGGCCGGAGGGGCGATGCTCGGTACGGCTCCGCGCTGCAACAAAAGCCGTGTGTTGGTGAACCCCGTCTGTCTCTGGTCCATGTTAAAACTGTCCGCCGTGAAATGGTCAGTGCAGAGGCGGATGTTGGAGTTTATCCGAAGCTTTCCATGAGCGTGGCTCTTCACAAAATCTATCCACCTATTTTTTCTTTCATTATCAATAGGGAACTTAAATGGCGTTGCAGCGCAGCTGGAGTTCTTGCATCCAGGGAAGATGCAGCTGCGGGTGGTGGGAGACATCCTGAAGCTAGCTAGGTAACTGATGTAGGCTACAATAACAGTACAGCAGGAGGAGCCATTCAGTGATCTGACGTAGATAGGGCGAAATAACGTAGATAGGGCATTTTTTGGCTCCGGCCATTAAAACCTGATCTGAAAACGGAAGAGAAACTGTTCTTTGGTTTAACTCCACATTTCAGTGTGACAAAGTTTTAGCGCTTTGCACATGCTTTCAGGAACTCATTTCACACGTATATAATGTACTTAGAAGCAAAACATGGAATTTGCTTTACAGGATCTTTAAACTACGATGTTTGAGTGCAACCGAGGCAAGCCCGTCAGCACAGCTCTATCAGCCAAGCTAACTAATCTAATAAACAGTTAATAAACAGCAAATGTTTACTCCTCGACAGGTCTGCAAACGCCTTTGTAAACCGAGATTTGTTAAAACGTTTGTTACAATTGTTACGTTACAAACAAATCGTTTTAACAAATCGAGGCGACAAAGCGAGGAGTAAACATTTGGTTTCTTATATACTACAACAATACGTGGGAAGATCACAAATCAAACAGGTTGAATCTGGAGCAGACGCCATGCTGTCAGAGCAATCAGTTGCACTTGCACTGGTTGCGTCACTACATCTCCAAGGCAACATATCAACAACATCAATTTGTCTTCTGTCTGCTTCAGATACTTCTTTAAAACGGGAAGTGATTGCGGGGCGTTTGCGGACCTGTGCAAAAACCATATTTGGTTGTTTTAGTTTTTTTTTAGGCAATTTAGGCTACTTTGTTGCCGAGCAGATGCCACGTTGTTAAGGTCAATGGCTACATCTCCAAGGCAACCGCTTTTTGCTAGGTCCGTAAACGTTTATTTACCTCTGCGAACTTTCGGGAGGTATATAAATGGATTTATTAACTTTTGAGAACGTCTTCTGGACCAATAGGAACAGCGTGTTGGTCCAATTATTACACTAGTATATACGAAACGAAAAAGTACGTCTTATTGAACATAATTTATTTTCATCACCAATTATCATAGTAGAACAGCTTTCTCAAGCAGTTTGTGATGCATTTTGGAAACAGGAGATGAGCTCCTGGTCTAATACGCCACCTGGCTTGAGAAACCCGTTCTCAAAGAATTACTTTTAGTCATTATTTGGGTAGCACACATATTCTGAATGCCTTCGGCGGAATTCAAATGAGCCATTTTAATCTAGATTACTAGATTAACGCCAAGATTACAGTGAGATTAATCTAGATTAAAAAAAATAATCTATGCCCACCACTAATCAAAATACAATTTAAATACACCCCATGCAAGAAGTCTGAGACACTGGCTAGATGCAGCATGCTCATCTAGAAAACGCAATGATACTGTATGTTTTTTATGTATTGAGTGAAATATTAAATTGTAGAGACTGCAAGTATGCGACCAGATACTGAGTGATGCTAACGGCAATACCGTCTAACGGAGGTCACAAGATTAATCGAAATACAACTTTTACACACCCCAGGCAAGAAATCCGAGACACTGGCTATATGTAGCCAGAGAATGCCACCCTCGGGAAACTTCCGGGTTCTGAACTGGTTGCAGTTCCACTCTGGTTCCATATGAGGGCGCTCACCAGAGAGTGCAGAATGAATGGAGGTCTATGGAGCTATACACCTCAAATTGGGTGTATATGTAGAGTTTGAACTATAGAGCTAACGAGATATGAAACATAAACAGACCCAAATAACACTACAGTGTTTTCAAAAGTCTGTCGGGTCGGGTGACACTGCAGCTCCCACCTCAGGTCATGATGACCCGATCGTAAACGTTACCACAGACAACCAGCCAGAAAATTCTACCACAACGTTATTGTTACCTTGTAAGTGTCAGTAACTTATATATGATATTGTGTGTCTGTGCGTGTGCCTGAGTACAGCAGTAAACAGAATACAACGTTTATATTTCCTTGTCTCAGATGATAAGAGATGGTGAGAACTCCTGGCCAGCATTGTGGACGGAAAGTCAGGCTAGGGAGTTTAAAAACAGGCATCCTTGGTTAGAGTGGAGGGACAGAACGTTATTAGCACACATGTAGATATTAGCACACATGTTAAGTTGATATAAGCAATGGAAATTCATAAGGTCAATTACAATGCAAATGAGAGTAAATTCATGGTCATCTTAAATGTGCATTACATTACACAATTGAATTACTATATGGTAATAAAAATCAAGGAATAGTTAGAGCACTCACAGACTGAAACCATGCCAAAAATGAAGCTCTAGGACATGTTTACTAATTAAAAACTACTGACGTTTTGATGCCACAGCATCTTCCTCAGAGTAATACAGACAAATACAGATTACTTTTGATTAAATTTGGGCCCTGTTAAGCAGATGTTATTGCTAATAGATACAAAACTTGAATGCTGATATTAGTCATGGTTTTGTATACTTCCAGGTTATGCGTTCTGCAGCTCAACAAAATCAACCACCATCCTTACTGAAAAAAGATGATCCATATCTGAGGAATGGGTGTACTTTAAGATCCAGTCATCCAGTACAAACAGATCCACAGCTCTTTCTTCTTTGCGTAACAAAATTAAAAGAATATGAAATAGCCCAGGAACTCACTGAAAAGGATAGGCAGGATGTACTTGGAACTTTGGTGAAAACTAAGTCAGAGACTGTGTTGGCTGAGACAGATGCTGTATTTAGAACAGCATACTACCTTGCAAAGATGAACCGACCTTTCACTGACCATGACAATCTTATTGAGCTTCAGGAACAAAATGGTGTTAACATGGGCACTAGTCTCCACTCGAGGTTCAGTTCCACAAAAATCGTGGAACACATTTACATTTATTCATTTAGCAGACGCTTTTATCCAAAGCGACTTCCAAGAGAGAGCTTTACAAAGTGCATAGGTCACTGATCATAACAACAAGATAGCCACAAAAACATTGCGAGTAGCCAAAACATGAAGCACACATTGTGAACAACCAAAGTAAGTGCCAAAGGGAAGAACCATAAGAGCATGTAGTTAAACAAGTTACAATTAAACAACATGAACCGCTATAAGTGTACCTGTGGAAAAAAACAAGCAACAATAATAAAAACAATATATCACAGCGAGTAAATTTTTTTTTAATCAGTTACCACTAACCACAAGAGCAACAAGTCTCTAAGCAAGAGTCATTGTGATCCTTGAGGAAACTAACATCGGGTCAAGCGAACCATTCCTAAGTACCGTTGTACTCCCGGAACAAGTGCGTCTTGAGCCTTTTCTTGAAGGTGGAGAGACAGTCAGTGTCTCTGATGGAGGTGGGGAGTTGATTCCACCACTGGGGGGCCAGACAGGAGAAGAGCTAGTGTTGGGACCGGGCGGTCTTGAGCGGTGGGACCACCAGGCGGTTGTCTGAAGAAGACCGTAGGTGACGGGTGGGGGTGTAAGGCTGCAAGGAGAGACTTGATGTAGACGGGTGCAGTCCCGTTCACTGCTCGGAAGGTCAGTACCAGGGTCTTGAATCTGATACGGGCCATGATAGGTAGCCAGTGGAGAGAGATGAGGAGCGGGGTAACATGGGAGCGTCTGGGTAGATTGTAGACCAGGCGGGCTGCTGCGTTCTGAATCCTCTGAAGAGGGCGGGTTGCACATGCTGGGAGACCAGCGAGCAGCGAGTTGCAATAGTCCAACTTGGAGAGGACAAGTGCTTGGACTAGCAGCTGGGTGGAGTGCTCAGACAGGTATCTCCTGATCTTCCGGATGTTGTAGAGTGTGAATCTACACGACCGGGAGACTGCAGCAATGTGGGCCGTGAGGGAGAGCTCGTCGTCCATGGTAACCCCAAGGTTCCTGGCAGAGGATGAAGGGGTCACCGTCGCAGATCCCAGGGTGATTGAGAGATCGTGGGAGATGGAGGGTTTAGCCGGGATGATGAGAAGTTCTGTTTTGGCGAGGTTCAGCTGGAGGTGGTGCTCGGTCATCCAGGCGGAGATGTCTGCGAGGCAGGCCTCAATCCTAGCTGAGATCCCCGGATCGGTTGGGGGGAACGACAGGAACAGCTGCGTGTCGTCAGCGTAGCAGTGGTAGGAGAAGCCATGGGAGGTGATGATTGGTCCAAGTGAGGTGGTGTACAGAGAGAAGAGGAGGGGTCCAAGGACGGAGCCCTGTGGGACACCAGTGGAGAGCTGGCGAGGGCCTGACAGTTTGCCTCCCCAGGAGACCTGGTAGGATCTTCCCGACAGGTAGGATGAGATCCACTGGAGTGCAGTGCCAGTGATGCCCATCTCAGAAAGTCTGGAGAGCAGGATCTGGTGGTTAACCGTATGAAACGCTGCAGAAAGGTCCAGCAGAATGATGACGGATGACCTGGAAGCCGCTCTGGCAGACTGGAGGGCAGTGGTGACTGAAAGGAGGGCAGTCTCTGTGGAGTGGCCAGTCTTGAAGACCGATTGGTTGGGTTCAAGCAGGTTGTTCTGAGAGAGAAAGTTTGACAGTTGGTACTAGTTGGTAACACATAGCAAAAGAGATGCAGAACAAAATAGTTAACACTATTGTGTCATCTCCAAGCAAATTGCCTGTTCTCATTGACGAGGCTACATCTCTCAGCCACAAATCTGCCATGATTGTAAACGTTAAAGCCTCAGTAGATGGAGCTACTCCTGAATTTGTGTTCCTAGAGCTAGTTGAGCTGGAGAGCCAAAGGGCAGAGGGTATAGAAGAAGCTCTACTTAACTGTCTAGACACTGCAGGCTTCAGTGAAGAGTGGCTTCAAACAAATTGGGTCTCATTTGTTTCTGATGGAGCCAGTGTCATGTTACTGTAGGCAAGAACTCTGGTGTGGCAACCAGGCTCACTGCAAGGTACCCTAACATCTTCACATGGCACTGCATGAACCACCGTTTGGAATTGGCTGTATCTGATGCTGTGGATGAGGTTCAGGCAGTGAATCACTTCAAAGCCTTTATGGAGAAGATCCACAACCTGTACAGTCAGTCTAATAAAAATTCACAGGAGCTTCTGGAAGCAGCGCAAGAAGTGGGCTCAGAAGACCTTAAAATTGGCAGAGTTTTATCTACGCGATGGGTGGCCAGCAGCTTCCGTTCTGTAAAGGGTGTGTGGAGATCCTATGAAGCACTCAACAGACACTTTGAAAGTGCTGCAGGAGACGAAACAAGAAACAACAAAGAGAGACAAACTTACAGAGGCCTGGCACGTTGTATGTAAAGCAAGGAAATTCTGTGTGACCTTGGACTCATGTATGATGCACTGTCTGAGCTTGCAAACCGGTCCCAGCAACTCCAGGCCCATTCAGTCACACTCTTGAGAGCCGACCAGCTTCTGAAGCGCACCATCAGAGTGCTGGCATCATTCAAAGACTCCCTGCTTCATGATCTCAGCATTCTGGATATAAGCAACTGGCCATCAACACCTGGCATACGGCATGTGGAGGCACAAGTAAAAAGACTGTGCAGGCGGTTCAATCTTTGTGAAGAGCAAGCAGTAAATGGTATGAGAGATTTCCTTGAGCACCCAGACAGTGAGCCTGAAAGCCTAAAACCTCTCATAAGATGCATGCAGACCATCCCTTGCAGCACTGCTGAGTGTGAAAGTGGCTTCAGTCTCATGAACAATGTTTGCACAGACAAGAGATCTAGACTGTTGTTGTACATGTGAGCAATTTGATGATGATCAGCATCAATGGGCCCCCTGTAAGACTTTTTGAGTCAAGAAAGTATGTGACAACATGGAGAAGATGCCATCGCTCCGCCACAAAACCAAGGAGGAAATGCACACCTCAGATCCCTGAGTACAAACATATTTGGAAAGCATTGTAGACTACCAGGCTGCCCACCCATCTCTGTAGTGACTTATAGAGATGGGAATGTCAGAGCATTAGCAACATTATTAGCAAACCAAAACTCTTTCTAGCATGTGTATTGACATGGAGATATTATAGAGAATGTATAATATGGGGAGAACTCCCACTCTCTGGAAACTTACGGCTTCTGAACATGTTGCAGTTCCACTCTAGTTCCATATAAGGGTGCTAACGGGCGAGTGCAGAATACATGGAGGTCTAAGGAGCTAAACCCCTCAAAATCCACTTTTCTCAGGATTACATTTTTTGTCTAGTAATTTGAATGTCGAATTCTAAAGGGGAGGCCAAAAAAAACACACAGCTGGGTGTTTTTTCAGTCGCCTTTTTGTTCTAAAAAGCCTTTTAAAATGTCAATGACGTCATACACATTGTATGGCCAGAGATACTGCTTTACGGCAATCTCTGTCACTTCCTTTTTTCTCTCGAGGCATCGACAACACAGCTGACAGGTTAGGCTCTCCCTGTCAATACACGTGCTAGAAAGAGTTTTGGTTTGCTAATGATGTTGCTAATGTTGCCCCAAATCTGAGATTTCTCAATGACAATCAGGTGAAAAAGACAAATTTAGCCGTCGAGCTCCATAGACTCCCATTTATTTTGCACTCGCCCGCAATCACCCCCAGTGGAACTCTAGTGGAACTGCAACCAATTTCGGTGCGGCTGTAAGATCCTGTAAAGCAAATTCCATGATTTGCTTTTAAGTACATTATATACGTGTGAAATTAGTTCTTGAAAGCATGTGCAAAGCGCGAAAACTTTGTTGCACCGAAATGTGGAGTTAGACCGTTGAACAGTTTCTCTTCTGTTCTCAGCCCAGGTTTTGTATAGGTGGAGCCAAAACCCGACCGATCTACGTCACAGCGACCGATCTATGTCAGATCACAGACGGTTGCATTCTGTCACTCAGCTGGTACAATGCAAAGACAAAGTCATTAAACACTCAGAGACTGCAGGTATGGCTGTTCTGATATCTGCAATTGATTTAGCTAGTGTTGCTCTTGTTGCTAAATTCAATAAATTCGAGGAGGCGGAGCTTCAGCTCCTTCAGGCGTCACGCAGCCCATGTTTTCATTAAGGATGAAAATTGTTTTTGACAAGAGAACATCAATGTTAAAATTCATATCCTAAAGAGAGGTCCTCCTCAGGCGGCTACTGTAACATAAAGGTAGGTCTTTGGAGTCTGAGACATTGAACTGACACTCAAGAGCTCATAACAGTGAAGTAATCCAATCATGAAATCAGCATCACTTCCTAATTATATTTTTTTTTAAACAAATGATCATTATTTGTATTATTCTATGTTTAAGATTGAAATAAACAGAGAACATACGTCCAATCTTTTGGTAAGAGTACTAGTCACAATCTCAACTTGTAGCTAACGTATTTGGGGGGATATAATATTCATAAACTGGTTTCCACAAAGAACCCATTTGAAGCACAAGCTTCTGAAATGCTATGACCATGTTAAGAGTTAAAACTAATTGTTCACTTTTTAGACATGTTACTTTTGTGCTTAGTAATTAATTGGTTATTCTTTCTTTATTGGTCATAGTTCACAAGTAGTTCTCAATGAGGATATATTTATTTAGTAATAATCAAATACCTACTAAGGAACTACCTTTGTACTAAATTTGCTATTACTTACTGCTTAGTTGATCTTGGTTCCATATTAGTTAATAGTATTAAAGATCCCATGACATGCTGTTTTTGGATGCTTTTATATAGGCCTTAGTGGTCCCCTTATACTGTATCTGAAGTCTCTTTTCCGAAATTCAGCCATTAGGCTGCAAGGTGAACCACGAAAAGTCTTTTAGAAAATGATTCCTGCTCCACAGTATGGCATCTACACAATCTTTAGCTCATAAAAAAGAACGATTCTAGCTAAGCTACCAAAAAATGTTTGTCGCTGAAATTCCAGTCGATTATCGTTGCGTCTATGTTTTATGCAGAACTAGTTTCTTCAGAGCGTAATAGGATTTTGGTGGCACGGTTCGACACGTGATCGTTCTACACCAATAAGGTAGCTGCTTTTTGTCAACATGGATGGATATGTTTGGCAAATAGAGGATGGGACCTTGCACGTAACAGAAATTCGGCCCCTGACAGTGTTTTGCATGTGATACACTGCGACTGCAAAAGTGCGTGTGAGACAGGCAGATGTTCATGTTTTTCTGCAGGACTGTGTTGCGCAGACTTATGTCGTTGTTGTAATTGTGCCAACACAAAAGAAACTGAGGAACTGGGAGATAACTGTCCTGACACTGACAGTGAGGACTGAGTGTCCTTAATCTGTTATTCCTTATTCTGTTTTGTACAGTTTTATATATCATATTTCATATTTTTCATTACGATAGTTTTTATGGTTGATCAGTGTTTTCATTTGTGGAAGAATGAATGAATGAATGTTACAACGACATAAGTCTGTCCCCCCCAGGTTAATGTAATAGCCTAGTTTAATAACTAATGTAATATTTGCACATATTTTCGTACTATTTCCTCTAAAGCAATAAGGTTAGGCTACTTAGAGACCTTCCACTCATAAAGTATGTTCTAAATGGCATAAGTGCTGCCAATTATTAATTGACGTAATAATTGACGTTGGTCAGTAGCCTATCGATTAAGGTACTCGAAAGCATGTACACTGTCTGCTTCATTTGAGCTTGATAGGATAAGCATTCTGTTGCAAATAATAACAATAAACCCACTATTTATTAATTAAAACTACTTCTGCATAGTAATGCGCCGAAAATTCAAACGTAAGCAAAGGCAGCAATCGCTATCGAATCAACAGACGTGCAATTTAGCTAGCAGGGGAATAATACAGATCACCAGTTAACTTAATTTAATTAAATTAACTGACAAGTTAGCTATACGACTTCTCAAAGACACACAATCTCAACTGCGGTGTGAAGCGCGTATCCATGCTATTCTCCGACATGCACTCTAACAATCACATAGACGTCCTAAAATTTTGTACAGCCCTATTTCTGATACCATGGCGGCAGAAATGTAGTCGTGGCGGGCCGCCACGGCAAAATAAACATAGGAAACACTAACGTGCAAGGTCCCATCCTCTATTTGACAACCATATCCATCCATGTTGACAAAAAGCAGCTACCTTATTGGTGTAGAAGGATCACGTGTCGAACCGTGCCACCAAAATCCTATTACGCTCTGAAGAAACTAGTTCTGCATAAAACATAGACGCATCGACAATCGACTGGAACTTCAGCGACACACTTTTTTTTGGTAGCTTAGCAGGACTCGTTATTTTTTATGAGCTAAAGATTGTGTAGATGCCAGACTGTGGAGCGGGTTGAAACGATAACAGGGTTCACCTTACGGCCTACTTGGTTCAGAATTACAGTCACTACGAGCAGTCCCACAATTAGCTTTCCTCAGGACGTGCTGTTTCTGTGTCTGTAGCTTTAAATGCTATGAGGAAGAAAGAGGCGTGGCTAACTGCCATGCATCGGTCGTTTGCAAGCCATGATGTCTCTCGAGGAAAAAACAATATCGTGCTCGCACGGTCGTAGCTCATTTTCTCATTGGTGGGCCAAATTCTCTGTGCGGGCAAAGCCATAGATATATATAAAGTTTAGATGTCTTACGGCGGAGTCTAGAACGTCCGCACATGGCGGCCATCTTGCTACAGTCAACTCGCTCACCCATAACATTGTGTTGGTGCTACATGTACTTTTTAAATGACCATAACTTGCTCAATTTCCAACTGATTTTTTAATGGTTTGGTTTGTTATTAACGTCAGAGATGTCGTTATGCCACTGCATACTTATGAATAATTATGTTTATTTTTATTTTTTATTGAATAGAAGTATGCAGTTGTGCATTCTTCATACTGCATACTTAACCCAAAGGTAGGCTAGGGGAAGTCATATTAATGTTAAATAACCTCCTAAAGTGAAATTTTCATGTCATGGGACCCTTAAATTCAGTGTTAATGTAGTACTACCTATTACTTCCTGCATAGCTACTCGTTAACAACGGAACATTATTCTAAAGTGTTACCTGCAAGTCTTAAATTGCTTAAATGTATGATGCTGCTAGTACACCACGGTATGATAGGATACTTGCTGTGCAACAGTCTTACTAGCACATCTATGCATGTCGTATCTATGCGTCGTTGCTAACGTGTGCTGTTGTTGCTAACATGTGCTGACGTTGTAACGCTAGACTAGCACTGAGTCCCCTTTGTGCAAACAAGGCACTTTTTGCCACAAAGGAATTGAGGAATCCTGGGGTGGGAAAAGAATAAAATAAAAATAATATATATGAGAGAACAATGGTTGTGCCTGCCGAAGGCTTGAGCACACCCAATAATAATAATAATAATATATATGTGAGAGAACAATGGTTGTGCTCACCGAAGGCTTGCGCACACCCAACTAGAGAGGTACAATTTCTGGGAAAATTGTGGGGTGTGCTTTTTGTACGCCCTTTCGGCTGGTTAGCTCCTGCGATTCCCACACAGCAGAAGTGTAGTTGTTAGCTAGCTCTACAATTTACCCCTGGGGCTAGGTCTGAATCTAGGAGCAAAACAGAGCACAGCTGCCAGCTGTAGGTATATGCAGGTAGCAACACTAGTGCTGAATAACTATTTAGCTGGTCGGCTCCATGACGCTGGGTAAGTAGGGCTCATGAGACTGCTCATCAAAAGAACGAAGGGGAACCCACTTGTCTAGCAGATTGACATGTTTGTAGGTACGTTCGTTAAAGCGTATTTGTGCTGTCCTCAGGTATCTCCAGGTTCAGAGGAGGATGAACATGAGGGTCCAGTGTGTGAGAAGCTGGGAAGGATCCAGTTTAGCGTGGGCTACAACTTCCAGGACTCCACCCTGACGGTAAAGATTCTGAAGGGCCAGGATCTACCCGCCAAAGACTTCTCTGGAACCTCAGACCCCTTCGTCAAACTCTACCTGCTGCCCGACAAGAAGCACAAACTGGAGACCAAGGTCAAGAGGAAGAACCTCAACCCCCATTGGAATGAGACATTCCTGTTCGAAGGTGACAGCAGTCACAGAGAAACACACAAGATTGTTCTTGTGTTCAATCTGTTACTTTATGTAACACGTATACTTAGGCACTGTCTCTCTTTCACACACACACACACTCTCAAAGAGACACACACCGACTAGATTTGTGTGTATGTCTCCCAGGATTCCCCTATGAGAAGGTGGTCCAGAGGACCCTGTACCTGCAGGTTCTAGACTACGACCGCTTCAGTAGGAACGACCCCATAGGAGAGGTGTCCACCCCCCTGAACAAGCTGGACCTGGCGAACATGCAGACCTTCTGGAAAGAGCTCAAACCCTGCAGCGATGGCAGCGTAAGCATGGGGAGGGGATAACAGGGAGGGGTGTGTTGTGACTTGAGGTTATTTCAGACCAGGGCCGGGGTGGGTAATCGGAAGAATCGGGAGAGTTCCCGGTGGGCCGCTTCACTTTTGGGCCAGTGGGCCGCTTCACTTTTGGGCCGGTCGAGGATTTTTTTATTGTTGACATTTGTCACGTTAGTCTATCTTCTCTTAAAGTAGGCTACACACGTTCCGCATTCTGACACCTCAGCCTCTGCATGGGTTGTACCATGTTAGGGAGTTCTCCCCTCCCAAATAGAGTTGGTTGGGTCCATAGCGCGTCTTTTCCAAAAAGTTTTCTCAGATAGGCTACCGATAGCTGGGACGGGCGGCCCTACCGTAACGATACGCGTCAGGGAGGATGGATGGGAGCAGGGCCGGAGTGATGGCATCACAAGACAAGGTTTTACCAATTGAAAAACGTCTGTTTATTTTACATAAAGTTCAAAAAAGTATTTTGCGCTCAAATAATGGCCACAAATTATTATTATGTGATGCAAGATAGGCACTTCGCATTAAGTGTAGAAGTGCCTATCTTGCGTCACATCAGACCCATACGTCTTAGGTTGGGGCAAAGCTCAGAATGTTTACAACGTCTGGCTCCGTGCCTGATTAACACTCGGATTGTTAAGCAGTCTCAAAAATTGTATCAATATAAAAAATAATACAATCCCTTTCTGTAATCATGATACCCCCCAGAAAAGTTCACTGCACCCACAGTCAAAGCAGGCTGCATCCGGCCCTGTTTGGTATACAAAAAAAAGGACCGGTCTTGGGGCTGAAACTCCCGGGCTGAAAAGTGGCCCCACTCTGGCCCTGTTTCAGACCTGTCTAGACCTGCAGGAAAGAAAAGACAGAAAGATGGATGTTTGAAGTTAACTCCAACTCTTTGTTGTTGTTGTTGTTGTTTGTGTGTGTGTTTGTGTGTCCTTGTGTGTTTGACAGGGGAGTCGAGGAGACCTGCTGGTGTCCCTGTGCTACAACCCCACAGCCAACACCATCACTGTGAGCATCATCAAAGCCCAGAACCTCAAAGCCATGGACATCGGAGGGACCTCTGGTACACACCCACTCTTTTTTACTTCATACACCCACACACATGCTGTCACAGTTGCTGATGCCGAAGCACATTTTCTGTGATTTCACGTGAAATAAATTGTCAGATGTAATTCCCTGTTAAACAGTTCAACCCTTTATCCTCCTTTCCACTTTACTTCCATTCTCTCCTCATGTCCTTCTCTTCCTCCCTCATTCCCTGTCAGACCCCTATGTAAAAGTGTGGTTGATGCATAAGGACAAGCGTGTGGAGAAGAAGAAGACTGTTGTGATGAAGCGTTGTCTGAACCCGGTCTTCAACGAGTCTTTCCCTTTCGACGTGCCTGCCCACGTGCTGAGGGAGACCACCATTATCATCACCGTCATGGACAAGGACAAACTCAGCCGCAACGATATCATTGGAAAGGTACCATCTCCTTTCTCACTACCGGACCACCACCTTTATTCTATGGTCTCATCCTCCCCCCTTTCTCCCCTCTCTTCTGCCCTCCTGATGATGGACCCCCCCACCCAAATAACCAGCCTACACTGCCCCCTGCTGGCTCTGACAAACAGACTCACAAGCACACAATGACACAGAGACCGTCTTCAAACTATTACATGCACCACATTCAACTTGGCGAATAGCAATCCAGTGAGATTGATATCCATTGATTTTGTGGCAGGGATGCACTATCCCATTGATTTTCTGACACACTGTAAAGCTGATCCTTGCAGCCTTACTTTTGGGTCCCAATGGGGGATATTGACACCTTAAGTCATTTAAGCACACCATATCATATCACCACCGGCTGTAGTCTTCTCCTCTCCATATTTCTATCTCCCTCTCCGTCCCTCTATCTCTCTCTGAGTTTCTCCCACTCTGTCCATCTCCCTCTCTCTACTACCACTGACCTTAGTCTATAATGCTCCCCAACACACACACCACACACACTGTATACCAGATGGTTTGGGAATGAGTGCATCCTTCAGTGCGTTGGTGTATCATTACAAGTCTCTGGCTCTCACCCTCTCCTTCACTGTCATCAGCGTGCCCTTCTCAGGATGTTGCCGTGTTAAACAGCTGTTTCCTCCCTGAAAAAAACATTGTTCAGCTTTAGACCTGAATCAAATTTTAATTAGGGTGATTGGCTGGCTGAGTGGGGACAGTAGTGAGAAGTCAAGCTTGCAGAGTTGATCTTACCTCTCAATGCTTAGACAGCACTCACAACATCCATCTAAGTGACATTACAGCTTATCTTCGCATAATCAATCTGTTGTAATATATGTCTCTTTCTGTCACCCTTTTTATTTCTTCCTGCCTGCCTGCCTGCGAATCTGTCAGATTTACCTGTCATGGAAAAGTGGTCCAGCAGAGGTCAAACATTGGAAAGACATGATGGGTCGTCCTCGTTCCGCTGTTGCCCAGTGGCATGCTCTCAAAGCCTGAGAGACTCCCCAGAACCAGACCCTAGAACCCAGACCCCAGTCACTACGCTCAGCATCTGTCCTCCAGATTCCAGATCCCCAGAATCCAGAATAAGACTCTTGTGTCCTGTCTCCTGGACTCCAGTACTCCTGGGGGTACTGCTCAGGGGTATTCAAACCCTGAGCAGTACCCCCTCCCAACCCCAGCATCAGGACCTGGTGAGCTGACATTGTCTTCCAGGTGACTGGGCTGAAATGGTTTATGGGACTCACAGTAACCATCTTCACACCTTCTCCACCAGGGCCCTGGGTGAATTAAGGAATCCTTCATTTACTTGGCTCTTCTTACTGCTCAGTGTCCTGGATGGTTGTCCACATTAATATTCACCGTCACCCTTTTAGAACCTCCCCTGTCCATCAAAACAGTATCAACAGAGTAAGAGGCTGAGGCTGAGACTGACACTGAGGAAGATGAAACTGGACGGATCAAAAGCGAAGCTCGTTTTCCTTTTCACACGTATTCTGCACACCCTTCTTTTTGTCTATCATACCTCCTATGTCTTTTTGCCTCTTTACACTGCATCTGTGGTTTTGTCAGACTGTATTTAATATAACATAAATGGCAATGTCATACTTTTTTTTCTAACCGTCTATATTCAGTGCAAAAAGAAATATGGATGTTATGGCCAAGGATCAGGGACGTGCACAGGCATTTGTCACTTTCTTTCTCATACAAGTAGCCTACTATACCACAGATATATAGTACAACAGTACAGTTATACCACCATCAACTGAGCCCAGAGGCGGTTGTAGTGATTTGGGGGCCCTAGGAACAGACTGGTTGAGGCCCCTAAATAATATATTTCTTTACCTGGCTTTCTCCCGCTTTAATGTCCTTGTCAAATCATCTTCAGTAATAGCTGGAGCTGCTAAGCTATTCACATTAGTAGTACTAGCCGCAGCCACTAAACTACTCTATTACTATTGCTAACATTGTTGGCAGAATAAAAAAAGTGGTCACCTTTGGGAGGGTGGCAATATAAGTTTTGTTTTCTTCCTTCTTCCGTCTTTTTGCTGCAACGCTAACATATGATCGTTTCATAATTTCATAAAATCGTTTCAAAGTCTCCTATCTACGGTGTCCCTGAAGTGCAAATCACACCCACTAATATGAGTTCATCTCCCAAATGAAAAACACTCCCCCCAAATAGGATGACGTGCTCACCTCCCCCCAATACAAAGACACGCTCCGCCAAATGGGAAACGACATTACATTAACTCAAAAACACATTACATTAACTCAAAACGGAAAGGGTAGGTACAACACTTTGTCGCTGAATGGATGCAGTAACTAACAAGAAATTGATCGACAGAAGTACAAAATGCAATAGCCTGACAGAGTTACGTGCAGGACATTTGTTTGGCTATCGAAGCATGTAGCAAATAGTAGGCTACTTATGCGAAAGTATATATTGCGTGTTAAACGTAAAAATCGAAAGCCAAACAATTATCCTGGTCCACGTAACTCTGTCATTGGGGCATTTCGTTCTTCTGTTGTGGACTAATAGTTTTTTTTCCAGAAAAGTCCTGCTTCCTTCAAATGTGGGGGGCAGAGGGCAACGCTGATGTGGGGGGCAGAGGGCAACGCTGATGTTATGGTGGCAAAATAAATGAACACAGAACTGGATGATATCGCAATTTAGTTTTATTTAACTTTACTAATGGCGGGCTTATCATATTGATGCAGCCACAATTATTTACTTTCTCCAGAGGGGCAGATCAGGGCAAACGGCCTGTTGGGCAACAATAGCCCATATCTGTGCACGTCCCTGCCGAGGATACATATTGACATTGCACACTTATAGATTACATTAAATGGAGGTACAGACAGTCGCTTTTACACTCAGGGAGACAATGGGGGGTGACTTTTTTGATCTATCACTCTATCACACTGTTTTGAAGCTAGAGTGTAGATTGACATTTAGCTAAACATTCTGCTCTAGCTCTCTCTCTCTCTTCTCTCTCTTTGGCACCAGTGTTCCTGCTTCCTTCAAATGTGTTTTTAGCGTGCGCATAGGCTACTTATTTTAATGTTGTGAAACGTTAACAGCATATCTAAGATTATTTCATAGGAATGTCCCTGATTAAAATAAAGTGTAGTGCAAGTCATGACTCTGAATTGTTAACACAATATTTCTTCTTTTATTCCAACCAAAACGATCAAGTTCATGGTAATGACAGAGTTACGTGGACCAGGATGGTTGTTTCGCTATCGATTTTGACGTTTAACATGCAATTTATACTTTTGCATAAGTAGCCTACTACTTGCTACATGCTTCGATAGCCAAACAAATGTCCTGGTGCACGTAACTCTGTCAGGCTATTGCATTTTGTACTTCTGTCGATCAATTTATTGTTAGTTACTGCATCCATTCAGCAACGAAGTGTAGTACCAACCTTTTCCGTTTTGAGTTAATGTAATGTGTTTTTGAGTTAATGTAATGTTGTTTCCCATTTGGGGGAGCGTGTCCTTGTATTGGGGGGAGGTGAGCGAGTCATCCTATTTGGGGGGAGTTGACTCATATTTGGGGGGGAGCATGTCCTTGTATTTGGGGGAGGTGAGCAAGTCATCCTATTTGGGGGGAGTTGACTCGTATTTGGGGGGAGTGTTTTTATTTGGGGGATGCACTCATGTTAGTGGGTGTGATTTGCACTTCAGGGCCACCGTACCTATCTGTCTCTCTTACTGTAGGCTAACTGATGCTACCTAACGCTGCTGGGCTGGAACAAACCATTTGTGCAAGATAGGGGGGTTTGGGTTTGTCTTGCACATGAATAATGTAATGGAAGGCAGGATATAATTTGATAACATGTTTGAGAGAAACACAAATATGAAAAATAACATACTGTACTATATAATATTTTTTGCATTTTCACCGGGGCCCCAGGCATTCTGGGGCCCTAGGCAGCTGCCTACTTTGCCTAATGGTAGTGCCGCCTCTGCCCTAGCCTCTCTCTTCTCTACAGAGCGCACAATAATACATTTACATTTATTAATTTAGCAGAAGCTTTTATCCAAAGCGACTTCCAAGAGAGAGCTTTACAAAAGTGCATAGGTCAGTGATCATAACAACGAGATAGCCCCTAAACATTGCGGGTAGCCAAAACATGAAGCATACATTGTGAAAAGCAAATAAGTGCCAATGGGAAGAACCATAAGAGCATGTAGTTAAGTTACAAATTAAAAAACATGAACCTCAAAAAAGTGCAATAATGTAACAGACTGGACATAATGTAGCTACGTTAGCCTGCTGCTGCTACATAGGCTATTACTTAGCTTTGGTTCATGTAACGTAGGCAGCATGATTATACGTCAATAAGGCAGGGTAGCGCGATGTGATGCAAACGTTACAAGCTGATGCTGCACATTATTCGAGACACAAGCGTATTATTTTTTTTATTTTTTTTTCTATTCACAGGGCATTTGTCATTATCTCCATTACTTCAAAAAGTCAGGTGAAAGTGCAAGGGTTTTCCCTCCTTCACTCGCAGTGCGTGACAATACAAACGCTGATGTTATGGTGACAAAATAAATGAACACAGAACTGGATGATATCGCAATTTAGTTTTATTTAACTTTACTAATGGCGGGCTTATCGTATTGATGCAGCCACAATTATTTACTTTCTCCAGAGGGGCAGATCAGCCAATCAGGGCAAACGGCCTGTTGGGCAACAATAGCCCATATCTGTGCACGTCCCTGCCGAGGATACATATTGACATTGCACACTTATAGATTACATTAAATGGAGGTACAGACAGTCGCTTTTACACTCAGGGAGACAGTGGGGGGTAACTTTTTTTTATCTATCACTCTATCACACTGTTTTGAAGCTAGAGTGTAGATTGACATTTAACTAAACATTCTGCTCTAGCTCTCTCTCTCTCTTCTCTCTCTTTGGCACCAGTGTTGTTCGTCCCTGGCTGGAACCCTTATTGTTTGTGCATGCTGTAGGTAATGTGCCGTGACCCCAACCTTCTAGAACAACAAAAAAATTAAAATTACAGAAAAATTTACACGGTGGTTTGTAGACGAATTGTATAAAGGCGTTATTGTTTTCTGGAAAAGATACCCTAAACAAGGACAAAAAAGTAAAGTCAATGTTTTGTTTGAAAACCTAGTATTTTTTAAGAATTTAAAAGAACATGTTCTTCCAGAAAAAGAAAACAGCAGCAAAGAACTGCTTTTTAAAGCTGTAATTTGCGAGTGTGTGTGTGTTATGGGTTTCACTGGTAAATCAACGTAATCAAATGAACGGCAACTCTCTCTGTTGCTTTCTCATGATAGATTCATTCTGTGCAGATATAGGCTACATGTATCTCTCACAATGTATATTGTGAGCGAGTGAGTGAATGAATGAGTGAGCAATTGAGTGAGTGAGAGAGCCTACCCTGCTCCTGGTTAATATAACATGACCAGGGGGGTATTCCAGAAAGCAGGTTCAACAAACTGTGAACCTAACCCTGAACTCTAAGTTGGTTTACCCTAAAATGGGAAACTCTGACTTTCCGGTTCCAGAAAAGCTGATTTGAATTTTAATGTGTTAAATCAACTCGGAGTACGTCCACTCTGAGTTAAGCGCGGGCATGAGAACTATTGAAAGCCAACATCAATGGAGCTCCGATACTAGGATTCACCATGGCACCTGGCGACAAAAAACGTTGTCCTACTTCACCACACTTCAGATAGAAGCAGTGCTGAAGTGGGGGAAAAAAAGTGCCAGTACTCTTTTGCATTGGCAAATAATTATGACATTTGAGATTTCTACAGTGAAAAACTTTTATTGATTTAAAGATATTGCTGGTACAACAACAATTTATTATTTATTGTTGATGTTGGTGTCATTGTTGACGCAAATCGCTTGCCATCGCTCGCCTTCCCACAGTGCACCACGCTCGGGGGCGTGTCAGACAGATTAATGCAGAGTTGTAGTTCTCTGTCACTGTTGTAGTTGGTATAACGTCATGGTAAAGTGTGCAGACTTGGGTTTGCTTACTCGCAATATCGATCAAGATACAACTTGTATACAAAACTGTTTAATATACATACACATTGACATGTGTAAAAAAGTTTTATTATATTACTCGAAGTCTCTGCTAATCTGTTGATACGAGTAGGGAGTCCCAGCCGGGCTAGCTAGCTAGTTACTGTTTTGATGTGTTGTATGGAGAAGACACAAGACATGTTCTTAGTTTCAGCCATGTAGTTTTATATTCTACTGGTCCCACCCCCGTAGCCCCAACTTACATTTATGCTTCCGAGTGCCAATAGGTGACTCAATTATTACATATCATGACATCTCCATTTTGTTTTGTTTTTACATTCTGAAAAATAACTTCAGTCACCTTGTTTTACAAAACAAATTACAAATTACAAAACAAATGTGTATCACTTCACATCATAACACAACAGCATTTTTTTTGGTTTTTACATCTGTCAGACTTTCATTTAACATAACCTTGTCCTCTGATCTGTGACAATGTTTAAACATAAGGAAAAATCATCAAACTCCTCCTCAATAAGCCTTCTTTGTTTTGAGACCACTCGTCCACTTGCAGTTTTCACAGGTAGACTTCGAGAGCTCGGTGGGACTCGCATCTCTGTTTCATGTTTGAGTGTCCATTTCATGGTTTTTCTCTGTGTTGTCACACCCATTTTGTGGAGTCACATCCTGATTGTCCGCGTCCTTCCTTGGTGTGTCACTTTGTTCTTTTGATTTAAGTAAAAACTTTCTGTTCCTTCTGTACACCTTTCCCTCCGGCAAGGGCGAAATAGTCATTGGGGGGGACAGCTGTGGGACTTTCTGTGTTGAGTTTATTACCCCATCTTAGCCTATACATTCACTCACAATGTCAGTTAAGAGCTATTAATGTCAGTCTGGTGTCCTGTACCTTAAAACATGTTAAATGAACTACTACTCTGTTAATAATGTCTAAAATCTCCAGAAACATGCTTTTTCTTTTCTCTCCAAAGAAATTATGGACGTCAGCTGAAGTCTCTCTCTTGTTCATTTTTGGCCACTACTGCGAAATACAGCAACACAATTCCATAGGGATGAAAATGATGAAAGAAGAAAGAACAAATGGCAGGACTCTAAAATAACTTTCTATCGAGCAAGTTATTTTAGAGCCCAATTCAGAGAACAGGAGCATAGCTCAAAATGCTGGGTTTGGTACGTTTGATTAGCCTGTCACTGACTGCTATCCCAGTTTGCTGTAAATCCAGGCTACATGCTGGCCTGTATAGGTTGCTGGCGGCTAGCTTGTCAAAAGTCCCATTCATACAAGCTGTATAGTATTGCAATCGAAATTCGCACTAATTCTACAATTCAAAATTCTAGTGAAATTCACCTAGTCGTTATCTCAGGGATTATGTTAGTCAAATACTGGATATTTACCATCCATAAATATGTGCCAAATGTCTGTCTGATGTCGCGCTGCTAACTCACTCATTGACAGTGCATAAGGTATAGGGAAAACATGACATGGATTTCAGGAGAAATAGGTTTCGTTAATGTATAGTGTAAGGCAAGTTGAATGGATTTGGGAAATGGACTGGCCGGGATTTGATATTTTCGGAGCTGGAAAGAAAGACGTACTAGCAGTCATATCGATATTGCCCGTGTAGCCGGTGTGAATCGGTGAAACTCACTCCTCAAGTATGTAACAGGCCACCCGCGTCATTGAATAGCTATCTTTTCTTTGGCGTAGATGGTAGTGGTGGCGCTTGGGAAGTCAGAGATGGCGTGTTCGATCCTCGGTGAAGGATGAACACGGTCCGGAAAACTCTGATGGAACTTGCAAGACCACGTCTGTTACATACCCGCATAATCATACAGTATGAACAAATATTGGTGGGGACAAATCGTCCTTCTTTAAATATTGTGGGGGCCGTGTCCCCCTGTCCCCCCATATAATTACGCCCTTGCCCTCCGGTGTCCGAATTACATAAGATCTTGGCTGTTCAGGAAGTCCAGTAACTTCAGCTGGATTCCATGTGCCATGAATTCGATGTGCCACGAATCTTAGTTTTACAGGCCGTTCCCAAAGACACCGTAGCTAAAGTGTCTCTTGAAAATTTGTAGCTCTTGAAAGCGCATAGATAAGCCTACTCCTTATGAGCATGTTTGGGAAACGCACGTAACAAATATCGATGATTTCGTTATTTTGCTCGATCGTTGCTACGATCCATTATCATCCTCAACCGCATGCACTTTCTTCTATTTACACATCTTTGCAAAGTGGTTCATTTTATCACAGTTCTTGCACTGTTTGCAGGAGCGGACTTACCCATTAGGCAAAGTAGGCAACCGCCTGGGGCCCCCAGCTGCCAGGGGGCCCCTTGAAAGACTCCATAAAAATACTATATGATCAATAATAACTATAATAATAATACAAATCAATTAAGTCACAATCTTCCCCAAAAGTATCAACAAAGATACCAACAGAGCGTTTATTCTATTTGTGTCAACGCAGGCTTCCCCTCCCACCCGATACTACTGTGGACTATTCCATCGATTGCAGCAACTGCGCAGCAAAGCACGTCATTTCAGTTGGTTAATATGAGACAGTAGAAGAGCTAAGTGAATGCAAAAACCAATTTGCTAAATTAAACGCAACTCCCCGGGCGGGGAACAAAAGAGGAAGACAAAAGAGGAGAGTAAACAAGTAGTTGCCAAACTGAAACTACTGAAGGGAACGTAATTTTCCTCTCCACTGGTATCCAATGATGCGGCAGCTAGCACAAGTGCTGCTCAGTTAAGTTTGGCTAGCAACAGCAGCTAGGCTAGCTTGTTCGTAGCACAATTTACCGGGGTCAGCTTCTCCACGCAGGGCTCTAGACTGTGACCAAATTTGGCATTGTTACTGACAATGATCGCTTCCAACAAACCTTTTTTTAATTAGCCATGTCCCCCTATTTATTTTCAGTCAGCAGATGGTACTGTTTGAATCGCGATTCCATCTGAAATACTGCCGGTGACAATGGTGTTACAATAGCTTGTTTCAAAGGGGGTTCTTAATAAATTAATGCAATATGAGTAGGCTAAATGCTTGGAAATATCGATAGAAGGGAAAAACTTAAGGTGTCATAGAGGTTAGGACCGTTTTGCACCTGATTGCCCAATATCTTTTCAACTGAGGCTGCTATAGCGTGTCAATATTGACAGCTGAGACTGTTCCTGAATAGATGCAGACAAAAGAACATCAAACTGAATGCAGACAAGTTCAAGCTGAGGGAAAAAGAGGCTACTTACATAGGACATCTCCTGACAGCGGATGGTCTAAGGATACATCCAGAAAAAGTACGTGCCATTGAACAAATGCCAAAACCAACAGATGTGAAAGCAGTTCAGAGGCTGTTGGGTATGGTGAACTACCTGGCTAAGTTCTGTCCTCATCTGTCTGACCACTGTCAGCCACTCAGGCAGCTGACACACCAGGACGGTGAATGGAAGTGGACAGAGCAGCACGACCAGGCATTTCTCAAAGTGAAAGAGACTATTTCAAACACACCGGTGCTGAAGTACTACAGCCCAGAGGAGGAATTGACTGTGCAGTGTGATGCCTCAGACACAGGTTTGGGCGCAGCACTGGTCCAGAGGGGTAAGCCCGTAGCATTTGCAAGCAGAGCACTCACACAGACAGAGAAGGGCTATGCCCAAATAGAGAAGGAGTTCTTAGCAATGATTTTCAGTTTGGAGAAATTCCATCAGTACACATATGGACGCAAGGTAACTGTACAAAGTGACCACAAACCTTTAGAGAACATAGTGAAAAAGCCACTATTGAGTGCACCCAAAAGACTACAAAGAATGATGATGCGTATTCAAAAGTATGATGTTGATGTTGTGTACTTACCAGGAAAAGACATGGTGTTAGCAGACACCTTGAGTCGAGCGTACCTCCCTGAGTGTTCATCCTTTGGCTCAGTGGAAGCTGAAATAGAGACTGTTAATATGTTGCAGCATGTACCTATCTCGGCGGACAGCCTCAGTTCAATCCGCTCTGCAACAACACAGGATTCGACCCTGCAGAAACTCATTGAAACCATACAACAAAGATGGCCAAATGACAAGACGAAGACACCATGCGAAATCAGACCATACTTTTCAATCCAGGATGAACTGAGTCACCAAGATGGAATAGTGTTTCGGGGTGAACGGGTTGTCATACCTGATGCGCTAAGGAGAGACATCACGTGCCGTCTACACTCCTCTCATTTTGGGGTGGAAGGATGCCTACGACGAGCCAGAGAGTGCGTATAAGCAGTGCCGCTGCTAGCCATTTTGGTACCCTAAGCATAATTCCTTTATGATGCCCCCCCCCCCACCTAAAAAAAAAAAAGATTGTTTTTGCCAGTTTAACTTTTTATCACCAAACATATAACTCAATACCAATAGCCTAACACAACAGCAGCATCACAATGTAACACCTATTCAGAGGTGGTGGTTCTCTGCTGTGTATCTGTCCCTAAACAGCTCGTTGAGGGTGGTTGATCAGGGCTTGGCAGGGATGGACTGGGAGTAAAAATAGGCCCTGGACTTTGATCCAGACCTGCCCACCAGAACCGGCCCCCGTATACGCCACCACAACTGCCCTGCCAATGCATCCACATTCTGTGTTTGATGTGATGCTAGTGACGGAGTTCCCAACGTAATGCGAGCGAAAAATGTTGGCCTTTATTTGAGCGCAAAATAGTTTTTGAGCTTCATGTAAAATAAACAGCCGTTTTTCAATTGGTAAAACCTTGTCTAGTGAAGGTGATGTATTTTTGTCTCTTAATGCTTCAGCCCCACCCTTACGTTTCTTAGCCTGGTTTTCCAAATTATAAACATTTAAAACTGAAAGCATGCAGCCAAGGAGCTCTCCACCTTTATTACTCATTTAAAAACTATTTGATAAATCGAATATAAAAGCATCATAGAATGTAAAGTAAAGTAACAGCTAGCTGGCGTCAGTTACTTGTGGGGTCAGATGGCTGAGCGGTTAGGGAATCGGGCTTGTAATCTAAAGGTTGCCCGTTCGATTCCCGGACGTGCAAAATGACGTTGTGTCCTTGGGCAAGACACTTCACCCAACTTGCCTCGGGGGAACGTCCCTGTACTTACTGTAAGTCGCTCTGGATAAGAGCGTCTGCTAAATGACTAAATGTAAATGTACTTGTAAAATGCATAGATAATGTTTAACAGTAAAATCTCAATTTAGCTTGCACCTAACATATTTGAGTGTGCTAACATTAGCAATAACGTCAGCTAGTTCGAGGTGTATGCATAGGCTAACCATTAAATTAGCAGCACATTTCCCGTATTTAACAATGATTAAACATGGACCTGAAAGTGATGCACGGGCATCATTTCGCAGTTTCTTTCTCTTTCTTATTTCTGCCCCTGACTCCTGTTGTCTTTTTGAGGCCATTTTCGAAAAGTTGACCCTACTGTCAAAGTTCATCAGGTCACTGAGATAGGACAGGGCACCCACGGCGAGCTTGGGAAGTTGAGTGTGTATTTGTTTTGGGGGGCACCATCGTAACTTTTTTTGAGCAATTAAATATATCTCTTGTTCTGCCTGTTTTGTGATATACATGCCTAAAAGGTGCCTAATATTAATATACTGATATAATATCGGCATTATAATTATTAGTACTATGATGATTTTTGAGTTGGCAATTTTTTGGTGCCCCCTCAGGACTTGGTGCCCTACGCACAGCGCGTAGTGCGCGTTATGGGAGCGGCGGTACTGCGTATAAGGGCCAGGCATTAATGACCAGATCAAGACCTATGTAGCCAAGTGTGACATCTGCAGGGAAACAATGATCTCACGTGAAATACCAAACAGACCATGGGCTAAGGTAGGCACAGATTTGTTTTCTTTTGACAACAAGGACTATCTCATCACTGTTGATTATTATTCGAATTTCTGGGAAATAGACTATCTCTCAAACACAACATCTACAACTATGATAAAGAAACTGAAAGCCCACTTTGCCAGACAAGGAATCCCTGATATTGTCATCTCAGACAACGGACCACAATACTCATCGCAATAATTCCAAAGGTTCAGCGAACGGTGGGAATTCCTCCATAAGACTTCGTCACCTGGACACGATCAGAGCAATGGCAAAGCGGAATCAGCCGTCAAAACAGCCAAGACACTTTTGCACAAAACTAAAATGGCTGGACAGGATCCTTACCTTGCTCTTTTGGATCACCGTAACACACCGTCAAGGCCTGGACACCAGTGCAGCACAAAGACTTCTCAGTCGCCGCACCAGAACACTGCTGCCCACAAAAGCAAGCCTTCTGCAGCCAAAAGTCGAACAGGTGCAGCAAGGCCTAACAAGTAACCAAGAACGCCAGTCTGCCTACTACAACAGATTAGCCAAGGATCTGGACACATTAAAACCAGGGGACTGTGTGCGAATACAGCCATTTGGATCTCACACATTCTGGAGACTAGGCAAAATTCTCAGGGCTGTGGATGCGAGATCCTACAAAGTCTGGTGGTGTTCTGCAGAGGAATCGCAAACACCTCAGGCGTGCCCACGGACAGACCCTCAGTGAGCCTATGGACATAGAGACTGTTGTTCTTCCACAGACTGTTCCTGAACCACACACAGCAACAGACATGGGTGACACCCACCCACCGGGTAACGAGGTCTTACCGGTGACCACAAGGGCTGGTCGCACAGTGGTGAAGCCACAACGCTACAAAGACTTGGTGAACTAAGAGTTGTGGACCGCTCATGGACTTTGGGGGGAGTTAAGACAAATGTTGACAAAAGCATTACGTGTTTGATAATGTGTGTGAAGGGTAACAAGGAATATCACTCCAGTTAAATTGTGAAGACGATAAGTTTTTTTCACAGTAACAGTAATGAGTTTTGTCATTTAGAGATGATTTGTATTGTGTGCATTTTTGACAGTTCATTACGTGTCACAGCTTAAAAAAAAAAAAAAAGGAGAAAGGATGTAACAATAGTAATTGTGTCAACACGAACCTGTTGGAATGTGGCACCGGAAGTGAGAGTTGAACGTGTTATGCACGTAGGTTGTACTGTACCTCTTGGTAAGCAAATAAAGCGTTGCCCGGCTGGGCTGTTCTACAGTAATTTTGTAGTCCTTTTATGCACAAAGGAGCAGAATTAAACACTTGCAACAGTCCAAACTCGCATGACTTCGCCTTTAGCTTTAGTTCTGTGATGTTAATAATGGGCACGTCCCCTTGCACACACGTGAAAAACTTTTCGGGTTACAGTATTCTTCAAATTTCTCCATTATTTTCGGCAGACGATGCTTATCCTCGTCTCCTTCGAACGTGAAGGTATTGTACTCTTCAACCGCTTCTTTGCTGGCTACATGAAGGAATAGTCAGCAGGGCTCGACAATAACGATGGCCCGGGGCCAGTAAAAAGTAACGTCGGGACAGTTAACCCTATCCTGCCGGCCCATTCAAATATGGGCATTCAAATGGACATGGTTCCCGCCTTAATATCTTTGCCGTCCAATCACCGATTTTATTTCTGAAAACTGACAGATACTCATGACAAGTTAAGCTCAAAGTACATATCATTGGTTAAGGGGTTACTGGGATGGGAAAATAAATCTATCGTCAGCAACGGCAGCCATTGTTTTTCGAGGCGGAGCCAGAGCGGAGACCATGGGAGATTGCCTACAGTGTTAGATTTACAGCTTTGAATTGAAATCTGAGACGATATTCTGAGTAAAGACAAGTTTCTTAATATGTGTTGTCAATATTGTCAATTAAAAGTCTAAACTTTTTACTTACGAAGAATTTGTTTGTGGGAGTGACGCGAGTTTTTTCAGGAAAGAATTGCCTGCCATGCCGTGTCCGGCAGGACAGGCAGTAATGACGTTAGTAGCACTGTTTAGCCTCGATTTGAGCAGATTTCTAAAAAACTTAGAAAAACAACATTAACTAGCTAGATTATATACACTGTAAGCTAAATGTACATGCCTTGTTTGGCCAATTCGGTCGATTGTGGAAGAAACTCCAACGTTTTTTAGTTATCGAGAGGAGTATCCAGCCATAGCGCTAGCTACTTTTGGGGCAGAGAAATTTCGGTTTCCCCCATGTTTCCACGTGTTTCCATGTAGTCACTAGAATGGTCATAACTTTTAATCAAAATATGATATTTCTAATCTGCCTGCTGTTATACATTGCCCACAGATTTGTGGATATTCCACCTGCTCAAAGTTTTCCTCCATCTTGTAATTAAAGTGGTTAAAAATGAAGTTGTCTGATGAGGTATGGTGGATGGAGAAGTTTTTGTAAAAAATGGCTGCCTGAAATCACCTTGATAAAATATGATTTGCCTTAAGTAATCATATATTTATTCACATCATAAAAATCCCCTAGTTCTGTTCTTCAATATGGTGTCAACAGTTAAGGTGTATGATTTAATATGAAAATTCATAAAATTTGCATATTAATATGAATATCATATTTCAACAGCATATGGAATGTTTGGAATGTTGGCTTATTAGCAACTCACTGGCCCGATCGTGCCACTGCAAATTATTGATTGAAAAAAATTTTGCATTGTAAAATTTAACATCCTTCATATGTTTTGCTATCTGCTAAATGCATAAATAACTTTGCAGCTCGTGGTGCGCACAGTTGGCAAATCAAGAGTTGAGTAGTGAGTGACGAGTGGTTGTCAAATTGTAATTCTCTAATCTCGATACATTTTTTAACAACTGGCGCGAGACAAAGTGAAGATGGCAGCAAGGTAGAGCTACGAGCTCAAACGGAAGCAACTTTTTTTATGGAATGAAGATGCACTGTGTCGTCTGTCGTATGATCCCGTCTAAAGCGGACAAAAGTAGCCTAGATCTTTTTACACAGGCACCGACAATTTTCGAAAACAATACCTGACCAGCCATGCTAGCAGGCAGCACCTGGTTTGCGTGACAGCTAAGCGAATGGTTGACAATCCATCAGGATGTGTTTAATAAATAGTTAAACATGTTAACAGAATAACACAACTTAAAAGTCTTTGGTTTTGTTGTAACAATGATAAATTACAACTTTTGGAGGGGGGGCCAGTAAGTTTAAAAAAAATGTTAATGTTGAGCCCTGGTCAGTGTTTCCCATAGGTTTAGAGCTTTGGGGGGGGGGGGGGGGGGCGACCATGACATGCCGTCGTGTAAATAAGATAAATAACATAAGGCCATTTAGTTTGTTTAATAAAAGAGCAAGCTATAGACCGTTTTTTTTTCTTTTTTTCTTGACTTTCCAGGGGGGGGGGGCGGGGTAGGGGAAACACTGATAATAGCGAGGACTTGGCTGGCTTGCTAGCACTTCCAGTTGCATCTAGATACAGCTCAAATCTGCCGAAATCTCCTCCAGTTTTCTGACAAATTACCGTGCAGTAGATCAAGTCCTGCAGGTGGCTTTAACCCTTCCATTTTCGTCACACTTATTGGCGCTTTTTACTTTAGTACTTCTGACACCATGTTTTGATGTGTTGTATGGAGAAGACACGAGACATGTTCTTAGTTTCAGCCATGTAGTTTTATCTTCTACTGGTCCCGCCCCCGTAGCCCCAACATTACATTTATGCTTCCGGGTGGCAATAGGTGACTCATTTATTACATATCATGACAGTTACCACAGAACAAAGTTACGTTTTGTTACGAGAATTTTAAAGTACAAAAAAAACACCAGGAGCACCGACAATGTCGGCAACCCTGCGCCAGGCCTCGTTTTTTTAGTCAATGTCTCTGTACAAACACAGAGACGTATCGTACAGGACTGGATATGCAGCCACACTGAAAGCCAGACATGTTTACCATGGTTGCTACGTTACAATCGGCCATCGCTAGCGAAAGTCGCACCTCATTTGCATAAAGTTGAGAAAACCTCAACTCGAATCGCTTGGATCACGTCGCTACCCACAATGCACCACGCAAGCGATTTGCCTGTCTCCATTGAAAATGAATGGAAAGCATGTCGTCGCTCGCATCGCTGCAACATAGACGCGCAAACACCCGTGAAAGCTCGTCTGGGGGGGTGGGGGGTTGCTTTGTACGCAGCAACATTTGGCGATTAGCTGCTGGTCGTTACCAATCTCTGACACTGACGCTTTCTCTGTCAGTGGTAGAGTACCGGGCCGGCTACATGCAAGAAGTAGCGGTACCCTACGCAAGAAAAAGTGCAGGTAGGCCTACGCTTAAGAGTAAAATGTAGAAGTGCCGGTGTTGCACCGAAAGCTGTGACCCATCAGAAACTGCCCACATGATTCTTCCTGGTAGTAACATATGTTTATCTGCAAGTAAATAAAATATATTAAGGTAGGCTACATTCTCTCTGAAATGTTTCTAAACATGTATTTCTTTGTGACTGCATGCACAAGTTACATTTGTAACTAGAGAGGGTACAATTTCTAGGGAAATTGTAGGGTGTGCTTGCTTGCGTCGGTTGCACAGGGGTCCGTTTTTGAATGACATTTTTACAACTGATATTTCTGTATATTTTATATAAAAATGCATACCTATTATTTATAAAGATTACATAGATTTAAAAGCTTTTTTTTTTTGCTGCTCATTTACAACTGAAAATACGAGTGAAGTGTAGAATGAAATAGATGTCTTCTCATTTCCCCTGCAAGAGGCAGCCTCATCGTTGAATCAAAACGAATAAATTTGGCAGACCGGTGTAAAAATTGACCTAATCTCTATGACTTAAACGTCCTTTTAAGTTTTTCCCTTCTCGTGATATTTTCAGGCATTTAGCCTACTCATTGCATTCATTCATTAATAAAGAACCCCCTTTGAAGATTATTCTATGACGTTACCGGCAGCAGAAGATGGAATCGCGATTCAAACAGTACCATCTGCTAACTGAAAATATTCTCCCCAAAACGTAAATAAGCTTGACATTTATTTAGTGGAAAATCGCTCATTCATAAAAAGCTCACTGGTAGCGATCATTGTCAGTAACAACGCAAAATGCTACATAGCCCTGTGTGGAGAAGCTGCCCCAGTAAATTGTACTACTACGGTACAGTACTAGACTACTGCTGTGTTCGTCTTGGTAGCGATTGCGTTGGTTGAATTGGATTTAACGTTCCGTTGTACGGTTTAGGCTGAAATTAATTATTTTCATTAACAGATTGACAAAGTTTAGGCTGTGGCAATGAAGTTCAGGTTAGAAGTTAGATAGACTTTTGATTTAAGTAAGGGGAGTGCCGATCATGTTCTGTCGCCGTTTGACTTCCTCCTAAACAGCTGTGTAGATGTTTTTGTAGTGTCTCGCGTAGGCTACAGCGTTGCACTGAGCTCCACTGGTTTGAAACCACAGGTAATGATAATTTCACCCACAAATCGTTAACTTGTAATCTAATGTCATAATAAATCCTACAACGAAAATGTATTTGTGAGGAATGTTTATTTTAACGATTGAAAACAGATGCATCATAGACCACTGTAGTATATATAACAATATAAACTGGGCTTATATTGTTATATTGTTATATGGGCAATATAAGCCCGGGCAACAGAGGCTAATGTCATGATGCTAATACTTCAGTGAAATAGTAGACTACTGTTTCCGAAAGTAGATGTACTTCCTTAATAATATCAGCTTATATTGTACATTACACATCACAATTGTGTGTCATATCACAAAGTAAAATGAGTAAATAGTTATCACCCTGGCATCTTTGCTTGTGGCGTTTCTGCAGCTGCCTTGCAGTAAAGCAGTTAGCTTAGCTATCTCCCAGAAGTTAACGAGCTGCTAAACTAATGTTCTGCTAGAGGTAGTCACGGGAGTTTTTGTGACGTAAGAACTTAGGAATGCTTGGCTGGACCTGATGTTAGTTTCCTCCAGGATCACAATTACTCGTATTGAGAGACTTGTTGCTCTTGTTGGTTAGTTGTAACGGTTTCAAATTCTTGTACTCGCTGTGAAATATTTTTTACTGTTGATTGTTTTTTCTACAGGTACACTCTTGCACTCTTGTGGGGAGTTTCATGTTGTTCAATTGTAACTTGTTTAACTGCATGCTCTTATGGTTCTTCCCTTTGGCACTTATTTGGTTTTCCACAATGTATGTTTCATGTTTTGGCTGCTCGCAATGTTTGGGGGCTATCTCGTTGTTATGATCAGTGACCTATGCTCTTTTGTAAAGCTCTCTCTTGGAAGTCGCTTTGGATAAAAGCGTCTGCTAAATGCATAAATGTAAATGTAAGTAGCGTCATTGACTGTGGCTAGCAAGTTAGCCACCGTTAGCTTCACTTTTTGCCACAAAAACTTAATTTCTACTTAAACCGTGCAACGGAACGTAAATCCCAATAGAAGCAACTCAATCGCTACCAAGACGAAACTTTTGACACCTAGGTTGTCTATGTAGGCCAAATATTGACTGAGTTTTAGGGGGGCAAAAAGAATAATAATAATATATATGTGAGAGAACAAAGGTTGTGCCCTTGCTGAAGGCAAAGCACACCCAATAACCTACCTAAAACCTTACACTAGACCTAGGCTACATTAAAAACTTTAAATAATCATATTCTACTGTAAAGAAAAGAATGAACAAAATATTTAATGGACCAGCACATTGGGTAAGTTGTCAGAATATGTGACCTCACTGTAACTGCTTAATAAAAGAGTTAAACTTTCAAATATTGTACACGCACGGGCAGACGATGTGCAGCTGCGGTCACAGTTTCTGATGGGTCACAGCTTTCGAGCTGTTTTTTTTACACTCACATTGAGAATAATTAATAGAAAAACGATTTTCACATGATCCTGTTGAACAGAACATGGATGCTGTATGCAGTGAGATGTTCATTTAATGGAAGGTGTATTCTGCATGTGGAACTGTGGGATTTAATGTAATCTCATGTATTCCCAGTTACCAATAAATTGTACAAACTGCATCTCATGAAGCAAGTACCAAAAACTGACCAAGAGATTGTCACCAGTTACAGGAGGGTGCATGGTCACAGGTGAATAATGTCAGCCTTTGTAGGAACGTTAGGTAACGTTAACTTAGGTATTCATTCATTCATTCGGGAATTAAAGCACATCGAATCGCGGTTTTATAATCCTCCCCCGACGATTAACGAAGCGAATATAATTTTGTTCAAGATCGGTCAGCTGAACCAGGAAAGGACACCCCATGTCTGTCAACTGTAGCCTATCAGGCTCAGAAAGTGGGAGGGTATAGGTAGAAATTTTGAAATGCAGTTTGTTATGGAAAACCTGCTAGCGAGCAGGTTAGGTTCATAGAGTCAGTTACCATTGACACTGACCAAACCTCTCTTTCTGAAATGGAAAACCCAGAATTAGCCTTATTTCAGGGTTAGGCTACCCAACTCAGGGTTTTCACTAAACCTGCTTTCTGGAATATCCCCCTGTTTCAATCATCACTCTGTTGTGTGAATTGAATTATGGTCAGAAAAACAACCAGAGTAAGAATAACTAAAAAACAAAATCTGTCATGAAAATTGACAATTGCATTCACGACTACTTGTTTGTTTGCGTCGACTGGATGTATTGTGTGAGTGTGTGTTTGCACTGTGTCAAGTGTGTAAACCTCTGACTGTTAGTTTGTGGGATTGTGTGTTGATATTTAAAGTCCGGTTTGTGTGTTCAATTCAGATTTATTTGGTGTCCTTACAAATGATGTGTTTGTTTTTCAATTTTTGCTGTTTTGATTCTGTATAAAGTTAAAGGTACAGATAATAATGTTGTGTGCTGTGAACCTTGTTTACGTTGCTGCTGAAAGGTCAGTTTGAGACTCTGTTGATGAAAGGGATGTTGAAATGGGACTTTGTAAACGATGGTGTTAATCTACTTTCTATCTGTTGGGCGTGTGGGTTGGCTGGGGAGGAGCCATATAGGTCTTGAGTAAAGAGAGAAGGAAATTAAGAGCTGGAGGTAGGGAGAGATTATATATCATAGGGATGCTTAAAGAATACAAATCCTTTTCTGGACATTTCACATTCAATGAGACTGTGAAGACTTATACTTTAAACTCTGCTATATCAGAGCCAGACATGGCTTCAATACCATGCAGTTGATTCTATTTGTCCCAGACTCCCAGTTCAATGAGAACATAGGTACAGTGGGTATGAACCGTGCTATGGATAAGAGCGTCTGCTAAATGACTAAATGTAAATCAATCACACCTCAACAATACTTCTCAATGTCTGACTGTGTTCTGTTATCATTTCATATGGTCTGCCTATGAGGCTGCATCCTCCTGGAGGTTTCTACACGTCAGAGCTGACATTACTCCAATACCCTACTGGGTCATTTGGCACAATGTGTTCTGTACATGCCTTACACACCCCATGTCACCCTGCCCCTCGCCTCCATATGCTCTTGCCTACCAAGTGTGGGAGAAAGAAGGTAAGACAGACCACCCCCCTCCCACGCGCACACACACACCCATCCTCCCTAACCCCACCCTGACCTGCGCTTAAAATAACAGACACACGCATGGTCACACATTGTGTTCACATTGTATTTTGTCTGCTGACTCAACATAATTTTTACACATTCCAAAAGGTCAGCCAGAATAGTGTTGGGGGAAATCAAGACGTCCGTAGAAAAAGGAGTCGAAGACAAAATATCTTTCAACAGCTCAGGGCAGCTTGATGGTTTATTTCGGAAAGGCAATAGCGCATTCACAAGACATACAGGAAAGACAAAGACCAATGCCCCAAACCTCATGTTTTATAGGCTAAATGAGAATAATCCCCCGCCCTGCATAATATGACATAACCTTCTAGAACATTCTAGGTTCTTTAACCAGTTCCTAACCACCCCACAACTGCGTGCGCATCCTCTGGCTCTTAAAATGTTGATCAACTTCTCTCTTACTGGAAAAGCCCCCTCTACTTCACTTCCCATGTCCCCGCTTCATCTCAACCCCAGTTCACCCTAACATGCTTAACCCGTTCCTACATCTTCCATCTCTCTCTGTTCTGGCCGAATCTACCACTTTCGGATGCATGACTGTAGTCCCTTAAGACTAAGTTCAAAGATGATTTGCTCCCACCTGCTGCACCCTGTCTCACTCCCCCCTTCCTTTCTGACAGGCCCTCTTAAATTGAACGACCCCACCATACGCTCTGTTATGCAATAACAGACTATTTTTCTAAGGATACCAGTTCCTTTCCCATCATAAGTTTGCCAACTCTCTTCTCCCCTCATATTTTCCTTTGTTTCTGGTTAAATCCAGTTTAGAGTGGAGTTTATCAACTGCGCATGGTTTCTTAACTACGAAGTCAGCCATTCTAGGCCCCAGAACCTGACCTGGGGTAACCTTCCCTAGTTTGCCTTGCTATCCCATAATCAATTTCCCACGACAATAGCAAATTTAACGAACAATCTGGAGAATACAGAAGTTTACCTCGACTGAAGTTCAGGCCAAGTATGCTCCGTGTTGATTTATAAGAATCCTTGTGGATCCTATCATTACTTACCATAGTCTATAATAGACCCCGGTATACAGGAGTTGATTTACAAGACACAGTATAAACCTAGTTTATGATGAAAAGAGAACTGAGATTCTCTATTCGTAAGGGAATCTTAGTCCTTGACCAGATTTAATCTGTTTCATTGGTGAAAGTACTTTGCCAACAGAAAGACTTATTCTACAGGACGTTGGTGCTGGAGTTGAAAGTGTGCATTTAAAACCTGTTCTTTAAGGATGTCGATATCTGTCTGTTCTTGACATCCCTCTGCTCTTTCTTCCCTGCTCTGTTCTCTCTTTACTCACACACTCTTCAGTGGGCATGTACAATGTTGTATATCAACCATTTATTTTTTGGAAAGCTGTACAGTGTATATAGACATATAAATGTGTAAATAAAAATAAGAAACCTCTGAATCTGTTGTTGCGTTTTACAATGCAAATATCTTTTTAAACATGTTTTCTTGATGACTGTAACAATTTGGTCTCACTACATGTTGTTGTAGAAGCGTGGTGTAAGGGCCATTGTACCTTACATAGCACCAGCTCAAATCAAACTCACATCTAAAGGGTTGGTGTGATGTAACTACAATCTGCCAGTACATGCAACTGTAAACTGTAAATATCAAAATGATTCTAATCTACAAACTAAACCATTTATTAATGTTGTATTGTTATATTTCGAAGTATAAGCAATACATGGACATTTGAAATAGCTGAACTCTGAAAAGTTATCAACCACTTCACACCCATACGTCAATCTCAGGATGGACGCCCAGGTGGGAGTAACTGACCAATCAAAGAGTTCACCTCCAAAAGGATACCCCCCTTTCTCAAGGATTATAAAACCTCGACGCACAAGCAATCCTGCAAGGATTCACCGGAAGTGTTCGCGACACATCTGACCTATCCTTCTCAATCAGCAACTCACTGGACCACTAGGAACTTGAACGAAAGATTCCTTTGCTCTAACCGTTTGACAACGACGAACGGAACTTTGACTCTTCTTCTTCAAACTGACAACAGTAACTGCGATATTGCTACATTTCTTACTTGTGAACATTGGCATATTGTGATTTAATTTGTTACGTTTGATTTTAGTTTGCAAATGATTTAACCTAACTTTCGTTAGGATTAGTTAACATACTCTCCCATTGTTCTCCAGGAGCCTATCTCTCTCTCCCTCTCCCTTCCCCCTCCCCACGCGCTCTCAACCTACCATCTTGTACCAACCCTCATCATAGTTTAGGACCTACTGTATACAGTTCAACTCAACTCACTTTCAACTAACCTATAACTTCTCTGGTATTTGTTCATTATAATTAAATTTCCTTAAATAAATCATTGTTTATAATACTTGCGTTATCCCTCACGTTATCTGATCTGCTCTACTTTCATAGAAATTCACTACTTAAGATTAGACTGATTATTACAAAGGCTATTATTCAATATTATTCAATAAGGTTTCCTCTGTCCCTTCAACAAATAAGAGGTGGTGCCCCCAAGAACTACATACTTTATTATAAATTAAGTATTGCTAATCTTAAACAAGCAAACCCATTGCTACATACCTTTTAGTATAATTTTTCCTGAGGTGCAGTTGAGGACACTAAAACACTCAAGTGGTATTTCAGCAGGTAAGGTTTACCTGAATAAATGTAAATAATAAATTACATAAGTATACTAGCAGGGCTAGCAAAATTATGACCCAAGAAAAACAAGACAAATTTTAGCGGTAGCCTATGTATTCATTTCAATTTTAAACTTAAAATGTTTTGGACTTAGTATTGAACATTAACACTAACCAAACCACATATGGGCACAGGATTTGGTTTTAAGACCAGCTGCTGTTTAAGACCTTTAGGACACAATTGAAATGTATAATAACTAGTGCACAGTGCCTGTGATGCAGTCTGCTACCAGCCTCCTCCACTAATCAGGCTTGACTCTGCTACCAGCCTCCTCCACTAATCGGGCTTGGCTGTGCTACCAGCCCCGCTTCAATAAAAGCATCATTCTTCAATCGCTGGTGTGTTACTGAGCTAGTGAAAAGGACACTAAGATCCCAAGATCACGGCTATCTGGTGGTTCCCCAAATCAACAAAAAAACTGTTGGAGGCAGGGCGTTCTCATAGAGCACCTCTTCTCTGGAACAAATTACCTGTCTCAATTAAGGAGGCTGACACCGTTTCGATATTCAAAGTTAGGTTAAACTCTTTTCTGTTTAGTCAGTTCTACGGCTAAAGTGTGTGTGTGTACTTTTAAAACTTCACTACAAATAATGAAAACCTGAAGTGTGTGTTTGTATGTATATGTATCATATAACTTGAATTTACAAATAAAGTAAACCTGTTACTGTATATTGTTACTGTTACTGTTTCTGTTGCTAGTTGGAGACAACGGGGGACGGGGCACTCTTATTCTTATTTTAGTGTTTCTCTTCCCTGGAACATATTTAATGTTTCAAACGAGGGGGGGCAGGCGCTGTCTTAGTGTTTAGGGCTGCATCAAATACCCTTTTTGGTCTGCTAAATTGCTGCACTAGTTCACACTTGACCGGGGGGGGGGACCTCATTCTTAATATTACTGTAACTATGTTGGTTTGAATTGTATTAAGTTGAATTGTAAATGTATTAAGTTTTGTGACAGGTTTTTCTCTTTTGAACAGAGATCTTAGTGGGACTTTAATTTTGGTTTGAATTGTAACTGTATTAAGTTTTGTGTTGGGCTTTTCTCTTTTGAACAGAGATCTTATTGGGACTTTTATTTTGGTTTGAATTGTAACTGTGTTAAGTTTTTTGGGGGCTTTTCTTAAGACCAAGCACAGTAGGTGGGTGGACATAATGTATCAGGGTCAAAGGCTTTTTGCAAGAGACCAACTTTTAAGGGTAAAGTGGTTTTAAACAAGTTAGGGATACTTTGACAATGTAAAGGGGCAGTTAGGCTTTTAACTGACAAGTTTGGCATTTAATGATCAGCGAGGGACACAATCAAATACTAAGGGAAAGATATAGACTGGCACTTTATGAATTAACTCTTCTCTTTTAAGCACAAATTGTGGTTATTTTGTTACTTATGAGGTAATGGAGTTGAAGAAATTATTGTATGCGCGTTCCCAAAGAGTTGGGTCTTTGTAGGCGCGTCCCATGATCGAGCGCCGGAGGGCGAGGATAGTTTGGCTTGAAAAGGGCCATATTTGTAGTTCACTACCACATGATATTGTAGTTCTTTTATTCTTCAATATTGTAACCGTTTTACAGTGCTATGGGATTGTGCGACTGTTTTATAGTGCTATGTGATTTTGTGACTATATTCTAAAGTGCTGTGTGATTCTTGCTGCAGTAAATCTGCTGCAGAGTTGGCTACATAGCCTACCGTTATGAGATTTGTTACAGATACTTTGTATTCAGATACATCGTAATTCAGTATGGGTAATCTAGCTTCCAGTACGGGAGCAATAGAGACGTTGTTAGTCCAGCCCGATATATGTTTGATTTACATGGAATTCAAGCAGTGTCAAGCATTGAGAGATGGCATGCGTGGATTAATCATGACCCGAGACATTGTTTTCCGCTGGAGGGAACGTTTGATGTAAAAAATATAGGAGAGTTTAAAAGCGGTTTTGAAAGACAAGGAAACAAGTCGGACGTGTAAACAATTTGTCAGCTGGCCAATGTTTATGATATGGTTAACTGAAGCTACGAGATGACGTGGCATTGTGTATCTTGAGAAAATACGGTCAGATCAAGCTAAAACTGATTCTGATAGAGAAGCTAGGAATGAGCCGGAGCGTCTTGAGAGACAGAGACAAGATGAACAGAAAAGTGAGCTAGAACGTTTTAACCCTTGTGTTATCTTCGGGTCATTCTGACCCATCAGTCATTGTGACCCACCGTCGTATTGCGACAAATTTACCGCATACAAAGACAAAGTGAAGCATTTTCTTTTAACAGCTAGGCTGTCTCAGACCCCCCACATTGCAAAGGTTAAAAGAAAATTATTTTAATTTGTTTTTGTATTGGGTAAAATTGGGTAAACACAACGATGGTTCGTTATGAATCTTTGGGTCATGTGACCCGAAGGCAGCACGAGGGTTAAGCGAGACAAACAAGAGGCTGCTAGAATTGAACTAGAGCAGTTTGAGAGACAGCATCTGGGAGTCATTGTTAAAACGTGATCAGATTGTTGCTATAGCTGTGGCTATGCAGAGGAGAGCCAGAGACAGGGAAAATGCAGTGTTAGTGGAAGCAGCGGGTCAGGTGCAGCCAGCACAGAACCTACAAGAGAAGGTTGAGGTTCATACCACGGAAAATATGATTGGTGAGGTTAGTCAGGAAGGCCTAAGAACAGAAGAAGCACTACTGCTTATGAGGTTGAGGAAACGGTTCAGGTCAATCAAGCAGAGAAAGAGAGCCCCAATCATGAAAGGCCTGTAACTATCAGTTGAACCCCGAGGTATCAATGAACCCTGTGTGTATATCCACATCCTGATGTGACAGCCTATGTACCTTTATCGCCCATGGTCAGTGACTGAGCTGAGGGAGCTAGGAAAGGGATTTCCTGACATGAGAGGACTCAGCAACATTTCTAAGAGATTTGCAAATAGTTATCAATGCCATACATACTTTTATTGATTTGAATCAAGGGTTAGAGGTTGCACTCCAGCCCGGTGTGTTGAGAAATTGATTCCTGATGGTGTTTAATGGCAGTAACACTGGAGGGGTGTTGCTTGACTGGAGCAAAGTGTATGATCGCAAAAAGATGAGGATCCTACATATTATCTGGAAAGACTTTATAGGATGTTTTTGAAAAAACATTCTGGTTTTACAGCAGCTGCATCCCCATGCCACTTTGTCATGTGTTCATATGTGGATTGCTTCCTGAACTCCAGGTCGAAGTTAAGAAACAGGTTCTACATTGGGAGAACAAAACTGTTGATATGATTATGGATTATGTCAAACATAATTGTACATTGATGCAGGAGAATGCAGAAAAGAAAGTTGAGAAATTAATGACATTGCAAATGAATGTCTTACGGAAAGAAAATAATGTGTATACGGGATATGTGCATACTCTGTAAACAGATACGCCACAGGGCAGGTGATTGTCCAGGCACAGTGTGAAGTCCGTATGCGTTACACGCTAGTTTGCCCTTAGCTGACTACGTACTCCGGTAAGAGAGTAGCCACAACCTTCAGGTGTAGTAGAAACAGGTTTATTGATGTTTAACCTCCAGCAGGTTAACCGAGTGCATTTGGTGCTCAGTAGAATAAACATACATTACAAGAAGTATTTGTACATGTTTGTGTGGTTTCTGTAGAATAAACGAAATACAAAATATAACGTAAATATACATAATTAGCAATATGTACCAATATACATAAACATATGCATATCTGAACAATATACATAATTACATATCATTTATGAATATATAATTCACTATTATGAATTTATATGCAAACCAACTGAAAGAATAATATATTAAAGATCCTGTAAAGTGGAATTAAAAACGAGTTTCAAGTTCACCACACCACCGAATAATGTGTTATTAACAATCCATCCAAATTCGAATAAATAAAAAAAACACCGACAAGTATGTAAATTAGGCTTTGAAATTGTAAGAAAATTAGCAGTCTTCTCTGTTCGAGACTGGGGGGGCGTGGTCGCCTGAAGGAGCTGAAGCTCGGCCCCCTCTCTGGAAGGCGCCGCCTCTCTCAAGTAAGCTACCTACGACCCAGATAATGGACGCTACGTCAAGCCGAACAAAACAGTATAGAATTAGAATATATTTGTTCAATGAGTGGAACATACAGATGCATATAAATGAAATATTCCCCATAGCTGTAACACAGGAGTAAACATTTACAGTAGAGACAGCAGACAGTGAGCTCTCCAACTACTAGCACATTAGCTACCATTTCACCAAAATACCCTCATTCTACACCAAGTAACCTAATATCAAGTTAGCGGTTTGCACTAATTATATATTTCCATGAGCGTGGCTCTTCACAACATCTATCCACCTATTTTTCCTTTCATTATCAACAGGGAACTTAAATGGCGTTGCAGCGCAGCTGGAGTTCTTGCATCCAGGGAAGAGGCAGTTGCGGGTGGTGGGAGACATCCTGAAGCTAGCTAGCTAGCTAGCTGATGTAAGCTACAATAACAGTACAGCAGGAGGAGCCATTCAGTGATCTGACGTAGATGGGGCGAAATGACGTAGATAGGGCATTTTTTGGCTCCGCCCATTAAAACCTGATCTGAAAACGGAAGAGAAACTGTTCTTCGGTCTAACTCCACATTTCAGTGCGACAAAGTTTTAGCGCTTTGCACATGCTTTCAGGAACTCATTTCACACATATATAATATACTTAGAAGCAAAACATGGAATTTACTTTACAGGATCTTTAATACCTGCACTCAGTGTATAAGTAACACCGTAATCACAATGCTGTTACGCTAACTCTAAGCTACCAGCGATATCAAAACAATTGGATCTCCGGATCAGCGTCGGAGACAGGCTAGAACAAATCGATGCAACGTATGCGAGAAATTACTAGTTATAACAGCTAGTGCTAGTAAACATCAACATGAGGAGAGTAATGCTAGCAATAACATGAAACCATATACTTACATTGGCAGTAACGCACACGGCAACACAACATTAACGTAATGCTAGCATGATATATTGAAAGCACGTCCACTCGTATTAGCAGCTGGTATAAAAAGGAAATGGAAAGTTTGTGCGCGTGCGCAACAGCCCTAATAGTGACGTGAGCTCACAGTCCAGAATGGAGTTTTCCACACACAGTATACAGAAAATAGTCAGTACCCTTCAGTCACATACTCCATACTACTGCACTCAACCCCTCCCGTTTTCTTCAGAACGAAGAGCTTGCTGTGGCCTGCTCAAGGACACTCAGACAGTAAACAGCCACAATCAAAATAATAATAATCAAGAATAGGGGAGGCAGAGAGCTTCTCTTTTTCAAGTAAGACACAGAGCTACTAGGTTAGCCAGTTCAACAGTATACAGTACCCAAATCAATGAGATGATAGTGGTAGTTTCTGGGGTTCCTGTGGACACAACTATCAGTTAGCTCTTATGGGCTCTTATGTATTTCTTTCAACTATGTAAAAGTAAAGTAAATCTGTTGGAAAGGAATCTATTCCTTAGGATAAAGAAACACTTGGCCTAGCAATCCCATACACATCCCCCAGCAGTGGAATGCAGAGATTTTAGCGACCGCAGATGTGGCCTTGCTAGAAGCTGGGCCTGAGCTACTGTGGTCCACACACGCTAATCATATTGGGCGCATTAAGAATGCTACCCAAGTTGTTATTATCATTGATTGTAGTACGACTCTTGAGAACCGTACCTCAGTATGCTAGTAATAGAGAAGTAGGGAAAGGTCCCAGTTATTGATGCTTTGTTGAAACAAGGAGTCATCAGAATCAGAATTGGTTTTTATTCGCCATGAAAGTTTGCACAGACAAGGAATTTACTTTGGCAGGAGAGCCTACCTAGGCAGCCATTTTCGGCGCCAACTAGAAAGTTACAGCATAACATGAGGAGAGAGGAGGAGAGAAAAAGGCAACACCCAGACAATGCTCCTAGAGGAGTACAGTGTGGGAACAGACAAAAACCAGCCACCCTGGGGAAACAAGCAGGCGAAGGCGTTGGATGGGGGTGGGGGGGTGGTGATATCTGTAGTAGGTGAAAGTTAATGTGTGAGTAGGTCTGGGTTGGCGCCATCGACCTAGGCCACAATCAGTCCGATTCTCCCTATGCAGATTGTGTTGGCCAGGAGACATCCTTGGTCATGACCCGGGCAGAGACCAAACCACAGATGTCGGTGGAGGGGGGTGAGGGAGGAGCAAGATAGTCTCGCTTCAGCGCTCTCCAGGGGAGTTGTTTTCCAGCGACGGCCTTGGCCAAGGCCTGTGCTGGTTACGGGGCCGAAAGTGGATAAGATTGGGGTAGTTGTTTTGACGAGTAGCCGCAACTCAGTTTTCACGTCCACCCTTCAGGAAGGTCTCCATGTCCTCCATCTTCCTTTGCAGAGCCGCAAACTTATCCCTGTTGTAATCAATGCTGCGTTGTAAGTTCACAGTCTGAGCTCCAACAACTCTGCCCACCGCATCAATCATATCGGGCAGCCCAACGGGGCTTTTGATGGCTGCAGCCGTCAAAAGCTGGCTGAAGCAGCTTTTGAATGCTGCTTCAGCATTCCAAGTATTGTTCTTTGAATCTTTATTGTTGGAATGCTGCTTCAGCATTCCAAGTATTGTTCTTTGAATCTTTATTCAACTTATTTTTATTGTTGGAATGCTGCTTCAGCATTCCAAGTATTGTTCTTTGAATCTTTATTGTTGGAATGCTGAAGCAGCATTCCAAGTATTGTTCTTTGAATCTTTATTCAACTTATTGTTGGAATGCTGAAGCAGCATTCCAAGTATTGTTCTTTGAATCTTTATTAGGTTCCTCCGGTAGGAGGGAACCTATTGTTATTGTTGGTATTCTTATTATTAGGTTCCTCCGGTAGGAGGGAACCTATTGTTATTGTTGGTATTCTTATTATTAGGTTCCTCCGGTAGGAGGGAACCTAGTGTTATTGTTGGTATTCTTCTTATTATTATTTTTCTTCTCCTTGCGCCCCAATATCTCAAAAAGTCCCTGGTCATACATTTTCTAATTTGGCACATTGATACTACATCCAAGTGGGTACCCCCACACCAAATATGGGCCACATCGGACCATAGGGGGCGCCACAGGCCACGCCCAAAAGTCCGATTTTCAAAGTGATGGCATTTCCACCCCATTGCTCCAATTCTTCTGAAACTTGGTGTGCATGCCTCATTTTTCATGAGGAACAAAAAAGCCTCAAGGACCCATAAGGTCCGCCATGATGGATTTTCCTGTACTGTGATAATTTGGGAAAACCTTCAAAATTCCTCTTCTCTTGAACCAAAGGTGAAATTGACTTGAAATTTGGTACAGATATGTATCATTGACGTATTTAAAAACGTTACTTAAGGCAATTGAATCAAGTACAAAATGGCTGAAATGGGTGTATTTATGTAAATGTCCACATTGACTCAATATGTTTGTGTCACTAAATCAAATGTATTTTTGAAGGATGGTTCAAACCTAATAAGCTTTAAGGTGACATGCCTCTGAAGTACCATGCAAAGTTTCACCTTGATATGTCAAAATATGACTGAATTACAGCTGTTTGAACTTGGACCAAATCTGACAATGCTCGCCATTGGAGAAACAGCTTTTTTTAATTATCCAGTTATTGAACTTTGTGTATTCCATGCCTGGGAATGGCTCAATTGGCTGAGATGTTGTGCTGGTAATCAAGGTTCAATACCAGTCAGAGGCATAGTTTTTATTTTTTTATTCTGACAAAACGGTTTCTAGTATTCCGATCAATCCTCCGGTTGTAAAAACATAGCAATGCGTGTTTATTTGAGCCCATCACAACACTCTGATCATCTGTTAAGCGAGACTGTGTAAACCACTGCAAAACAAGCCAGGTTCACCACAGCAGCTAGCTACTTGTAGTCTACGCATGGTAGAGATAACTCTGTTCAGGTGGATCCCTTGCCTGTTGCACAAATTCATTTCAGTAACTTAAGCCAGGACACATTCCCACTGATGCTAGGCATGATTTAAAATTCCCTTCCATGACAAGTTATGGCACTCCAAACAACCTGTTTAAAAAAACGATGAGAAAGTTATTCTTTACAGCAGCAACCCAGTCATCCCGTTGTCCCGTTTTTATAGGAAATGTACAAGCAGTTTCAACTTAGGCTGAATCTAACAACGCTTACCACAGGAGAAACAGCTTACTTTTTTACACAGTAACTGAACATGACAATATTCAACACTGAGAATAGCTCAATGGGCTGGGATGGTGACCTGATAAGTATAAGGTCATAGGTTGGAATCCAGCCATAGTCTTTTGGCCTGTCATAATTTTGATTATCTGTTTAGTTCAACAGGATGACATCTTTCTGAAGTACCACAAACAATTTCACCTTGGTATGTCAACATACAGTTAGGTCCATAAATATTTGGACATGTACACAATTTTCATCATTTTGGCTCTGTATACCACCACAATGGATTTGAAATGAAACAATCAAGATGTGCTTTAAGTGCAGACTTTCAGCTTTAATTTCAGGGTATTTACATCCAAATCAGGTGAACGGTGTAGGAATTACAATACATTTTATATGTGGCCCCCCCCCCCCTTTTTAAGGGACCAAAAGTAATTGGACAATTGGCTGCTCGACTGTTCCATGGCCAGGTGTATGTTATTCCCTCATAAAGGGAGTTCGTTATTTCATTGACAAGGAGCAGATAAAAGGTCTAGAGTTCATTTCAAGTATGGTATTTGTGTTTGGAATCTGTTGCTGTCAACTCTCAATATGAAGTCCAAAGAGCTGTCACCATCAGTGAAGCAAGCCATCGTTAGGCTGAAAAATCGTTAGCTGTTTCAACGTTGGCTGAATCTAACAACGCTTACCACCGGAGAAACAGCTTACTTTTTTATACAGTAACTGAACATGACAATATTCAACACTGAGAATAGCTCAATGGGCTGGCATGGTGACCTGTAAAGTATAAGGTAGTTGGTTGGAATCCAGCCATTATCTTTTGGCCTGTCATAATTTTGATTATCTGTTTAGTTAAACAGGATGACATCATTCTGAAATACGATGCACAATTTCACCTTGAAATGTCAACCGTTTCTTAACCTTTGTCCAAAAGCTGACCAAAGCTAATACTCTGCCCTTTCTATTCATACAATCTCAACAGTTGGTGTGTAGCAGAGAGGATAGAGAGACTGACTTGTAACCTTATGCTCATGAGTTCAAATCCCCATTCAGCCTGTTGTTGGCCAAACATGAAGTAGTTTTGCTCCCTTGTTGTCCAACTCTCGATCTTCTGCAGTGTACATAATATTTTGCCATTTTACGGAGGAACCCGCATCGCTGCTTGCAGCTATATTTATTATTATTTTTCTTCTCCTTGCGCCCCAATATCTCAAAAAGTCCCTGGTCATACATTTTCTAATTTGGCACATTGATACTACATCCAAGTGGGTACCCCCACACCAAATATGGGCCACATCGGACCATAGGGGGCGCCACAGGCCACGCCCAAAAGTCCGATTTTCAAAGTGATGGCATTTCCACCCCATTGCTCCAATTCTTCTGAAACTTCGTGTGCATGCCTCATTTTTCATGAGGAACAAAAAAGCCTCAAGGACCCATAAGGTCCGCCATGATGGATTTTCCTGTACTGTGATAATTTGGGAAAACCTTCAAAATTCCTCTTCTCTTGAACCAAAGGTGAAATTGACTTGAAATTTGGTACAGATATGTATCATTGACGTATTTAAAAACGTTACTTAAGGCAATTGAATTAGAAGTACAAAATGGCTGAAATGGGTGTATTTATGTAAATGTCCACATTGCCTCAATATGTTTGTGTCACTAAATCAAATGTATTTTTGAAGGATGGTTCAAACCTAATAGGCTTTAAGGTGACATGCCCCTGAAGTATCATGCAAAGTTTCACCTTGATATGTCAACATATGACTGAATTACAGATGTTTGAACTTGGACCAAATCTGACAATGCTTGCCATTGGAGAAACAGCTTTTTTTATTATCCAGTTGCTGAACTTTGTGTCATCCATGTCTGGGAATGGCTCAATTGGCTGAGGAGCTCAATTGGCTGGCTAAATTGGCTTACATTTGAATACCTGTTTAGTTAAACAGGATGACATCGTTCTGAAGTACCATGCGCAATTTTACCTTGATATGTCAAAAGATCATTGAATTACAGCTGTTTAAATTTTGGCTGAATCGAACAATGTGTGCTACAGGAGAAACGGCTTCTTTGTTATATACAGTAACTGACCACATGTTCTCAGCCTTGACGGTAGCTCAGTGGATTGAACCGGTGTCCTGCAAAGTGCAAGGTCACAGGTTTGAATCCAGCCACTGCCTTTGGGAATGTCATAATTTTGATTATCTGTTTAGTTAAACAGGATGACATCGTTCTGAAGTACCATGCGCAATTTTACCTTGATATGTCAAAAGATCATTGAATTACAGCTGTTTAAATTTTGGCTGAATCGAACAATGTGTGCTACAGGAGAAACGGCTTCTTTGTTATATACAGTAACTGACCACATGTTCTCAGCCTTGACGGTAGCTCAGTGGATTGAACCGGTGTCCTGCAAAGTGCAAGGTCACAGGTTTGAATCCAGCCACTGCCTTTGGGAATGTCATAATTTTGATTATCTGTTTAGTTAAACAGGATGACATCATTCTGAAATACCCTGCGAAACTGCAATTTTACCTTGACATGTCAACCGTTTCTTAACCTTTGTCCCAAAGCTGACCAAAGCTAATACTCATATCACGCAGTCGGAGCACAGATAGATAATCAGCGTCAGCACCCTTGTGTACCCAGCATGCAGTGCGGCATGTCAAAAAACGCAGACTTGTGGAAAATAGTTTGGTTACAACAGCCGTGCGAGGGATTTCAGTTGTTGTGTTCATTCAGTTAGATGTTTGTAATGTTATTGTTTGTTAGTTAATATAATCTTGTTGGTCACCCTGATTGTGCATGTTGTGTAGTTTAATGGGACCAGAGAGTCGGCTGCTGTACTATCACAAGCTATTCTCGCAAGCAGCTGACCCTAACCCTAGCAACGTGAGCTCTGCCTAGCCCCGTTGCCCACATCACTATTGTTAATTGTGCATTGACTGAGATTCTGGAAAGAGATCAACTCAAGAAGAGTTTCAATATCCTATAAAAAGCTAATACTTTACCCTTTCTATTCATAAAATCTCAACAGTTGCTGTGTAGCAGAGAGGGTAGAGAGACTGACTTGTAACCTTATGCTCATGAGTTCAAATCCCCATTCAGCCTATTGTCGTTGGCCAAACATGAAGTAGTTTTGCTCTCACGTTGTCCAAGTCTCGATCTTCTACAGTGTACATGTTTATAATATTTAGCCATTTTGCGGAGGAACCCGCATCGCTGCTTGCAGCTATATTTCAACTTATTATTGTTGGAATACTGCTTCAGCATTCCAAGTATTGTTCTTTGAATCTTTATTGTTAGAATGCTTCTTCAGCATTCCAAGTATTGTTCTTTGAATCTTTATTGTTGGAATGCTGCTTCAGCATTCCAAGTATTGTTCTTTGAATCTTTATTCAACTTATTGTTGGAATGCTGCTTCAGCATTCCAAGTATTGTTCTTTGAATCTTTATTCAACTTATTGTTGGAATGCTGCTTCAGCATTCCAAGTATTGTTCTTTGAATCTTTATTGTTGGAATGCTGCTTCAGCATTCCAAGTATTGTTCTTTGAATCTTTATTCAACTTATTGTGAGAATGCTGTTCAGCATTCTCACTATTGTTTTTCAACTTCTTAGTTCTTACGCCGTTTTTTGGCCTTTAACCCTTTGACGCGTACGAACACACCGGTGTGTTGAGTCCTGGCTGGTCCCTGGAGCGTACCAACACACCGGTGTGTTGGAACGCGTCCTTTAGAATGTCCAGTTTGGCTTATTACGTAACAATAAACTCTTCAGCATTAGCCTACGCGTATGTTATAAACATGAATCTCAATTTACTGTATATTTTGAGAAAGTTTACCTTTATTATCCATAAGAAAACGTTCAAACAATTTAGTTTAGCTAATGTTAGCTAACAGCTAACCAAAAATAACTCACGCTTTACTCACGCCACCTAGTAAACCATAATATTATCCGTTTTCCTTGACTTGGCTATCGCTTTCAACAGATTTTACTATTGTACAACCAACCAGAGATCGAAATAATAGATATACGTTCACAAATATGCATCTAAAACATCTGACATTCGTCTGTCTTTCGTCTCGTTTTAAGCTACTAGAGGCCATCTTTGATTTTTTTGTCTTCCGGCAACAAATATGACCCTTGATGATGTACCCCTTGACCCCGTACACCTCAGTATTTTCTCGTGAGAAGAGTAGGTCATCTCGTTGACCATTTGACACCCACAATGCAGAGTACTGATCAAAACAAAAAACATGTCAGCCTACATTATCGTCATTAGCCAAGTTAGCTTCTCGAAAGCTACACTACGATAATATATCATATCAATTCACTGTGGATTCACCTGTGTGAATATTTAAAAATCGGAACAGTAATGACAGTACTAAGTTATTTTAATAAATATTTTAATAAGTTAAAAAGCCCACACCAACACGTTTCTTAATTTTTAACACGTATCCTTTTACTCATTTCAGGTAGCTAATTACATGTCCAGGAAAGGGTACAATCTCGTCATTGTCACGTTACATATCAATGGATATCATTAGCACACAGCTATAAAAAATATCACATCAAAATTATTTAAAACCTTGACACTGTGTAGGGGTAGGCAAAGCTTCCGTCAACATATCGGCAAAAAGGTACAGCATGTTTGAGTTGTGTGATGTACTGGCTATGTTTAGGACATGATCCTTTACACAGGATCCACTATGGACATCCAGGATCATGAAGGGCTTGGGATTTCTGGATCTGTTGTCATGACAAGTCAACTGGTATTTATTGTCATCATATACTTACAGTACACAATGAAACAAAACAACGTTCTTCCAGGACCTAGACATAACCTAGACAACTACAACAACTGTGTGGAATTAGGTCAATAAAATTGGTCCAATAAGACAAGATGAAATTTGTGACAAATGCCTCAAAACACCAAGAAGTGGGGATACTGTGAATGTAAACAAGTAAGCTAGTGCAAGGGAAACTGAATGTAAACATAACATACTAATACCATAATACATGGACATCAGTTATTGAGGTAGCAGCAATATGCAAAAATATTGAGTTTGATGATGTACAGGAGCGTGTGGGGTGCATGGGTTTGTCCACAATGCGTGTGGGTTTGGGGATGCAGCATTTCGTATAGATGTTTGTGAGGGAGGGCAGAGAGATCCTGACTATCTTCTCAGCTGTCCTCACTGTCCTCTGCAGGCCGTGATGCAGCTCCTTGGGATGCTCTCTACAGTCCCTCTATGCAATGTGGTGAGGGTGTGGGATGGGAGATGGGCTTTCAGCCTTTGCAAAAAAATAAACATGCTGCTGGTACATCAAGGAATTAGGTGTTTGACGGTCTCGTTGATGTTCAGCAAGGAATGGTCACTTTGTGCTGACTGTACTTGCTCGACACCTGAGAGAAGGCCATGTACTATACATGGACAATTTGTACAGCAGTGCTGTCATGTTCTGTTTCTTGGAACGGGGCCTGTGCGGGCCAACATTCACCTGTAAAATTATAGGGAGATGTTCAAGATATAGAAAACGGTCAACAGCAGGCAATCAAGTGGTATGACAAGTGGTGCGTTTCATTACCCTATGAAACATTACAGTCATACATTGCCGTCTTGTCATTTCAATAGGTTGTTAGATTGAATAAGCATAAAGTCTGGTTTATTCTACATGTCGTCCATCAACTAGCCCTAGCCCAGATTTTCCAAACAAATTACACTTGGCTCTCATTTTTGCTTGAACTGTGGCCTGACAATAAATGAGGAATACATTTTCTATCAACACGGAAATTAATGACAGTAGATGGTAGCAAGAGATCACAAAACATAGCCATCAATATAGAATGGATGTCTGAATTATTGTGTTTGCTTTAATTGGACTAAACATGGCAAGTTAGTAATCGCTAGTTACCTGAATAATACCTTTTACTACGAGCTAGCTAGCAAAAACATCAGATAGTGGAAAACAACCACAGGTCATGCTTTCGTCTCAATATCATGCCACAGGTATGTGTATATTTTGTGGGTATAAATAATCTACTCACCAGAAAAGTTTCCCAGATAAATTGAAGCCAACCAAAAAGGTTTGAAGGTATCCAAGCAGCATGAGCTTGATCGCCTTTCGCCGAGGTGTCTGGGAGTCATGTTCCAGTCTCGCCTACAGTATAGCTCAATTTGGTTGACGATCAACAGTTGCTGCTAATTTACTTGGCTATGTTACGTAGTTTGTGTAGTAGGATTATAACAAAGTAATGCAAGTGCATCTAGTCAGTCTAGCGTATTACTAGGATTGTAATGTATCGTTTTGTTTTCGTTTAGCTGGCTTCCATCCAGTAACTTATTTTGTGAACACTGGCTGCGTTGCCAACTCAGAAGGTTTACGAGATGGAAGCCAGCTAGAGAAAACAAAACGATGAATAGAAATCAAATTAGACTGACTGGATGTATCCAAATTATTTTGTATTCGTTATAATCCGACCACACAAACAACATAACATAGCCTAGTAAATTAGCAACAGCTAACTTGTTGATTGACTCTTTACTACACTACAAGCTAGCTAGTTTGGCAAAAACATCACCTCGTGAAATACAACAGTTCATGCTTTCATCTCAGTATCGTGCAAACTATATGGGTGGTATAATTTGAGTTATACAAATACTTCAGTCACCAGAATAATAGCCAAAATATCTACTTTGAAGGCTTCCGCCAGTCCCCTGAAGCGGAAGAAATACGTAACGAGAAGGTGGATAAACAAAACAACCAGTGAATGGAGTATTCGTCACTAATACGGGGTGCAAACTAGGTCAATGGAAAATGCGAACCGATAAATACTTAAATTGTATAGCAATTCGATTTTAATGCGTCATAATCAATTTCTGGAACGTTGAGATTGATCCAAACTCACGCGCATAAAAACTCACTCTGGGGGACCAGTCAAGGAATTTAGAACCTACGTGTGAAAGGGTTAACTCGTTCTGCATACTTTAACCGATTCCTACAACTTTTGTATCAAAACGTTCAGCTCCTTCAGGAGATGATGGCTATGACTTTTGGTATTTCTCACTTTTATACTTTTTAAGACATTAAGGTTTTTGTGCAAATTATTCTCCCATTAAAAGTAATGGTAAATCCTTTCAAATCATTGTTGGAATGCTGCTCCAGCCCCTTTCAAAAATACCTTTCGGTTGCTTTGAAGCTTCAGCTTATAACTTTCTACTAAATTTTCACTATTTTCAGCTTTTTTAGCATGGTCAGCTATCCCCATTCAGGTTTTCAGCATTCTCACTGCTGTTTCGCAGGAACAGCCTTTTCTAGTTTATCTTCTATTTCTTCCGTGGCACCTTTCAGCGCCTTCAAATCTTCAGCTATTAAAACCGTTCAGCTATCAAAAAATTCAGCAGTTTCAGGCCATGGGTGCTATGACTTTTCAGCTTTGTACCTCTTATGCTTGAATTAATATAAATCAATATTCATAATATTTTTAACATGGGTTTCCAATGGAGTTTTCTTTCAAATCCTCTCAAACTTCTTTAAACTTCTTCAACTTCCAAATCCTTCTTCTTCCTCAATCTTTCAGCTAGAGCCACCATTTAAACTTTAAAATGTTGACAAAACCCTAAACTATTTTTAAATAATTCAGCTTTTTGATATCTATTCAACTTTTTTCAATATCACTGATTATGTTTCATGACATTTTCAAACCGTTTCTGAGATTTACATGGGTTTCTATGTAGAGAGCTAGAGTGAGGCATTGGAATGTTCCGCAAATTCAGAGTGACAGCAGAGTCCGAAACCGTTTTTTTTTTTAATGGCACTTTTGCCCTCACGGCCACAATATTAACTTTTCAAGCTTCATTTTGGATCAAAACGATGCCGTGCTTGTGCTGGTCGGACTCATGGGTATGGAAACACACAGTTATTTACTTTTTGCGTGAGGAGCCCGAGAGTGAGACAAAGTCTGTCTCAAGCCCCATAGAGACTAATGCAAATGTTGGGACAAATTCGTCAGAGAAAGCAAAAAGAACAAGATTTTGAAACTGCCGGTAGAGTCGTATTTCTGACCGCACAGACATATAAAGGACATCTCTGGTTTCGGCAGAGTCTTGGGTCTCTGAAAATATCCTTATTTTTTGGATTGGACGTATAGTTTTGCTTCTAGGTTAACTTGTTTGAGGTTTGGATTCTAGCTACATTTCCGTTATTCTCTCAGCGCGTTAGCCATCATAGCTGCACCATCACCGTGGCAACCACACAATCACGCGCCACTCAGTCTCTTACACAGGTGATTGGTATTAGCTGATTAGTCAGCTGAGTCACAAGACTGAGCTATTCAGTCAACTCGTCTGCGCATCATTCCGTCCTGACGTCTTCTCTGGTGAGTAACTGTGAGCCTCTAACCGATAATGATTTAAATGATATAAATACAATATAACGTTTTAAAAAGGCGTTGAAGTTAATTTGTAACTCGTACAGAGTTTATGCATGAATGGAAGTGAAATATTTTACCTGTATTGCATACGCTAACGCTTGCCTAACCCTTGTGCTGCCTTCGGGTCACATGACCCAAAGGTTCATAACGAACCATCGTTGTGTTTACCCAATTTTACCCAATACAAAAACAAATAAAAATAATTTTCTTTTAACCATCGCAATGTGGGGGGTCTGAGACAGCCCAACGGTTAAAAGAAAATGATTCACTTTGTTTTGGTATGCGGTAAAGTTGTCGCAATACGACGGTGGGTCACAATGACTGATGGGTCAGAATGACCCGAAGATAACACAAGGGTTAACACTAGCATAGCAGCTATTGTCACTTTAGCCAGCTAGCTAGCTAACCGGTTAGCGTGGCTAAAGTCAGTGCTAGCCGCTATGCTAGTGTTAGCTGAGCGTGACGTCATGCTATCATGTTCATAACCAACGTGGCGCGAATTTGTTGCGCTATTGTGAAAACGTAACATACAACATAACGCGTTTATAGGCTCATCCTGTCTTTACTATATGGTAGCTTCGGTGTTCACATAGAGCTCTGAGACCTGTGTACGAACCGTAATTGTGTAAATTATAATGACGCCGTATGACTTATTTTAAAGTGTTGGTGGAGCTAACTAATAATTGATCGTGGCAGCTTTAATGTTGTGTCCCATGCTGAGACAGTTGCATTATGTTTAAGTCCTTGACATGCAGTAACACATATTGAAGGTATACAATTGAATGCCGTTGACAACACAGGATTACCTCAGTCACACTTAAATGTACATTTTACATGTGATGTTGATAATAAATAAAGAACCTGAAAGTCCTTAAAGTGAGCTATGAGGTTGGTTTTCTGAAGTGAACTGAAAATGTCTCTTTCTCCCTCATCATCCCTCACCCTCCTTTGTCCTGCAGGCTGACTGAAGAGTAAGTTCACATACATTGTTATGGTTTATGCTAGAACTAAACTGATATTACATTGGTTTACAGTTTAGAATGTCTTCCCATCATAATAATCCGTCTTGACACAAATTGTCCCTTACCTACTTAACAATAATCACCCAACCTTAAGTTCTAGAGTGAAATGGGATATGATACACTGTTTTTGGAGAAGAATGGAAATATAATGTATTTCTCTCCTCACTTTTCCTGTTTCCTCTCTGTTTTTAACTACAGACCATCACTGCTAGTGACTCCTAGGTGACTTCCCAGTAAGTTCACACATGAGTTAAAACTGAATGCAGTTTGTTAAAACGCATTGTGAAGTTGTTGTGAAACACTCCCAGCTGCGCTGCCTGTGTGAGTCTGTGGCTCTTTTCGAGATTTCTGTCCACGAATCCCCTTATTTCTTAAATGCTTTCTATTCTGAAATATTTGCAGAACATTGAAGGAAAATGCAATGACTTTCACGGCTCCATGAATTCAGAGAATCAGCTTTTAATTGTGGATTGTTAACATCTTATGAATAAACACACACTTCTTAAACTTTGAATCTATTTAAAATACACTTTTTAAAGTATTATATAGTTGGTTCATAATTAAATGAACAGTGTGGTAATCATAAAAGGCAAACCCTGTAGAAGGACAGCTGGCAGCAGCAACTCTGTGAGACATCTGAACCAGTCCCCTTAATGATACATTTAGAACCAGCATTGTTTTTAATATAAATAAGTGAAGTATTACGTGTGGTAGACTGTTTAATATCCTAGTTATTTGAGAAAATTCTGCATTTTAGCTTTAAACGTTCCTTAAATTGATCTTCAAACTGCTGTCTAAAGTGTGTTTCGTATTGTGTCTTCCAGGTGTCCTGCTGTCCAGCATCTCTCCTCTATCACATTGGCTCTCTATCTCTCCTGTACCTTGTATCCACTCTGTCTACACGTTGGCTCTCTGTCTCTCCTGTCACATCTACCGCTCTGTCTTTTGCATTTGGCAACTCACACTTTGTATCCCCCTCTATCCCACTCTGATGTTGGTAATCTTTGGCAAATGAATGGAACAAACTCTGGAGCCCTTTTTCTGAACTGAATTTTGGACTAAACCTTGGTCACAAGGACCTGTCTGTTGGTTTGACTTGGGTTACCGGTACCCGATCTATCTGATTTGAATAATCTGAGAGGCTCTCTTCTCTCACCCTCACCTCTTACCTCTCCTGTCTACAACTCATACACTTAAAACACTTGCTGTTTTTACAACTTAGACTAAGCATTTATGCTATTTCTGAGACTTTTTCCAACACAATTGGTTTGAACAAAACTGAAAAGTTAATTCAGAAACTGTAAAAGACAACACATAACATACACATTTTGTTGTAATTGATTATTGACAAGCTACATTTCCAAATGTATAATTTCTGTATAATTTGTACATTTATAAATGTATAATTTTTTTTAAATCTTTGTCTCTCGTTACAGAAATAATCCTGAATTTAGAGAAAACAAAAGAAAAATCTTGGTCTCTCGTTACAGAGATAATCCTGATTTTAGAGAGAAACAAAAACAGATCTTGGTCTCACGTTACAGAAATAATCCTGATTTTAGAGAGAAACAAAAACAAATCTTGGTCTCTCGTTACAGAAATAATCCTCAATTTAGAGAGAAACAAAAACAAATCTTGGTCTCTCGTTACAGAAATAATCCAGAATTTAGAAAGAAACAAAAACAGCACTTTACGGACCGCTACCGAGACAATGCTGAGTTTATGACGAAAAATAACTAGGTAGAGAAACTGGTGAGGAGCAAAGATGCAGTCAGATTCATGCAGCCGCTGAGAGGAACACCAGCCTACTGGGAGAAAACCACCCGAGATCTTTTTGCCATGATTAGACAGTTGGGAACTCCCACATTCTTTTGTACGTTTTCTGCAGCTGAGATGCGTTGTCCTGAAGTGATTGAAGCAATAAAAAGACAGCAAGGTGAAGAGGTACATTTTGAAGGGCTTGACTGGTCAGCAAAGTGTGACATTCTGAGAAGCAATCCTGTGACAACAATGCGCATGTTTGATAAGCGTGTTGAGGCCTTATTCAGAGATCTGCTCTTATCTCCTGCACAGCCTCTTGGCAAAATTGTTGACTACTTTTACCGAGTTGAGTTTCAGCACAGAGGAAGCCCACACATTCACTGTCTCATATGGGTAGAAGGTGCACCTGTGTTTGAGGAGGATGATGATCAGACTGTGTCAGATTTTGTGTCCAAATACATCACAGCTCAGCTGCCTGACCCACGCACACAACCTGAACTACACAAGAAGGTCACAGAAGTGCAAATACACAGCAAAAAACACTCAAGGACATGTTTCAGAAGTCCCAGCTCTGGTTGCAGATTTGGATTTCCTAAACCACCTTCCACAAAGACAATTATATCAAGACCTGGTGAGGGCGTTGATCCACTGCAAGTGCAAATAGCAAAGTCAAAACTCCAACCACTGAACTTGTTGCTGAATGAACCTGAAACCGCCTCACTCAGTTTGCAGCAGCTCCTATCTCAATGCAACTTAACACTCCAAGAGTATGAAGGATGCCTCAATGTTATCAACAAATCCAGTGCGGTGATCCTGAAACGTAAGCCAAAGGACTGCTGGGTAAATGGATACAATGCACATCTTCTTGAAGCCTGGGATGCCAATATTGATGTTAGTTTTATTCTCAATGCATACTCATGCATCATGTATCTCACCAGCTACATAACCAAAAAGGAAGCTGGACTTTCTGAGTACCTCAAAACAGTCATTGAGAACTCCACCAGAGACCACGTCAATAAATGTGATGAAATGAGGGAAATCATGCAGGCTTACTCTAAAAAGAGAGAGGTCAGTGCTCAGGAGTGTGTGACTCGTGCATGTGGAATAAACATGAAGTGTTCACGTGGTGTCATATTCGTACCAACAGATGACAACGCACTGAAAATGAGTCGCCCCATGTCTTACCTGGAGAACACAACATCAGAAAGTGTAAATGTGTGGATGACGTCTTTGACTGACAAATACAAAGCCAGACCAGAAACACCAGAGTTTGAGCAGATGTGTTTGGCTGATTTTGCAGCTACTTGCAGAATTGTCTATGGCCGGCAGAAAAAAGGTAGAGATGTGTTGCCCCTCCTCAATGAGATGGGATTTGTGCAAAAGCGTAAAAACGATAAACCTGCTATCATCAGATTTTACCGCTGCTCACAGGAAAAATATCCTGAGAAGTTCTATGGCACATTACTGAAACTGTACATTCCTCACCGATCAGACCGGGAATTTAAAAGACCGCATTTCCTCACATACGAGTCCTTCTATAAATGTTGTTGTGTTGAACTACCAGGTTCTAACCATCATGAGTATGTCAAACACATAGTGAAACGAAACAAAGACAAATATGAGAAAAACAGCGAGGAGATTGAGAAAGCAGTCGAAGAATTTGAACAGAACAGAGGAGTAATTGATGAATGGTGTAATCTGGCTCCAGAATCTGAAGTGGAGAGGTTGGAATGTATCGAAGAACTGGAGGCAAGAGAGCCAGATCATGAAAATGTACAAGAAAATGTTCCAGAATACACTAATCAGGCTAATGTTGCAACAGAAGCCAGAGCCATCAGAGAGCCTCCTGCGTTTGACCCCACACTGTTACGGCAGATGTATCAGAACCTGAACCAGAAACAAGCATGTGTATTCTATGCAGTTAGAGATTGGTGCGTAAAGCGTCTCTGTGGCCTAAATCCTGAGCAGTTTTTCTTTTACGTCAATGGTGGTGCCGGAACAGGAAAGTCACATCTCATTAAATGCCTTTACTCAGAGGCATCTAAGATACTGTGCAAACTGCCCAGCCATTCTCAGGAGGTTGACATATCAAACCCCACTGTCCTGTTGACAGCTTTCACTGGAACTGCAGCCTTTAATATATCAGGATCAACACTGCACTCTCTGCTCAAGCTTCCACGAAGCCTGAAACCTCCATTTCAAGGACTTGGTAACCAACTGGACGAAGTCCGATCAGAACTTTTAAATGCTGAAATCCTCATCATTGATGAAGTGTCCATGGTGTCAAAGCCCCTGTTTGCTTATGTGGATGCGAGACTGAAACAGATCAAAGGTAGCCCCAGACCCTTTGGAGGAATGTCAGTAATAGCTGTTGGAGACTTTTATCAGCTACCACCAGTTCGACAGTCCAAGACCCTCTGTGTGTACGAGCCGTGTGAGATTGATCTATGGCAGGAGCACTTTCAGACAATCACCCTGACTGAGATTATGCGGCAGAAGGATGATGTTGCCTTTGCAGAGATGTTGAACCGGATCCGTGTGAAAGGAAAGTCAGATGAGTTGTCTCAAGCAGACAGAGCCTTGTTGTCACAGACTATCACTGAACCATCACTTTGTCCACCTGATGTCCTGCACATCTTTCCAACTAATAAACAGGTTGATTCACACAACTCAGTAACATTAGCTCTGCTCCATTTTAATATCACCAAGATCGATGCAGATGACTACAAGAAGGACCCACAAACTGGAAGAATGGCTCGACAAGCCCAACCATACAAAGGAAACAGAAATGAGTTACCCGATACACTAAACCTAGCAGAAGGTGCTCGAGTCATGCTCACCAGAAACATAGATGTGTCTCACGGATTGGTGAATGGATTGTTTGCTACACTTGTCAGGGTGATAACCTCAGAACAGAGTGGTGTTGCACATGTCACTATGCTCGGGCTAAAGATGGATGATCAAACTTCTGGAAGGAATTACCGTAATAGAGCACCAGGCGGCCCTGATGACGTGGTGTACATAGAGAGAGCGGAGGATAATCTGAAACAGAAAGGAGTGGTACGCAGACAGTTTCCTGTTAGACTTGCATTTGCCTGTACGATACACAAGGTTCAGGGTATGACAAGGACATCAGCTGTAGTGTCACTGAAACACATTTTTTAACCTGGCATGGCTTACGTAGCTATCAGTAGAGTGACCTCTCAGTGGACTGCACATGCTGGATCTGGATGAGAGTAAAATCTATGCCAACCCAGAAATCACTGGAGCCCTCGAGACCATGAGACAAGTCAACTTGGACGACATGATGCCTCTTCTTCATATTACACAGACATCGAGCAGACGTGACACTCTGACCATTGTTCACCATAACACGGAAGGTTTGCCTTCTCACATCAATGACATCAGGAGCCATCATGTGTCTTGCAGATGTTTTGTGTCTCACAGAAACTCACCTTCAAGGTTCCTTTGTTGCAGAGAGTCTCAATTTAGAGGGCTACAACATGTTCAAACGCAACAGACACCTTTCCTACACAAATGTTCAACAAATAGCCAACAGAGGTGGTGGTGGAGTTGCCGTTTATGTGAAAAGCCACATTCAAGTGCGTGAGAAACAGTACATACATAATGTAACTGATCTTGAGTTTGTGGCTTTGAAGGTAGAAGCCCCAGTGAGTGCCCTGATCGCAGCTGTGTATAGACCTCCAGACTACAGTGTGAGATCATTCCTGTTTAACCTGGGGAGCCTGCTGGACTCATTGGAGATCATGGACTGTCAGCCCATCATTGTCTGTGGTGATTTCAACGAGAATCTCTTCTCCAACACTGCTAAGCCAATCCTTGAGCTCTTCCAGTCCAGAGGATATGCACAAATCATTACTAATGCAACCACTGATAAGAACACACTGCTGGACCTCATTTTCATCTCTCAACCACAACACTGTCTCCACTCTGGTGTGATGAGAACTTATTACAGTTATCACAACCCTGTCTATTGTGTCATGTCCTCTAACGGTCCATGAAGGTATCAGCTGAGTTTTAAAGAAAAAAGTAATGTACCTGTGACTTAATTTAAACTAATATTGTATATACATTGATTTAATACTGTTGTCCACAATTATTCAGAAGAGGGGTATCCTCAGCCATTTTTATCTTCTCAGCCACAGCAGGGTCTTTATTCTTGTACAGTAAAAATACTTTTCACTTGCCACAATCACGTTGTCTGTCCACATTCCTACAACAGGTCTTAAAATGTTCAGGTAAGACCAAAATCCACTGAGAATCGTGGATTTTCTAACAACACCACATTGTTGTCTGGGATTATGTAATTGTCGATGTAAAGAAAACTTAATCATCTGGTCAAAACATGTTGTTGCACTTTAATTAGTTAGTAGAATGGGGTAATTTTAAGTGTTCAACTGGACAACATTATGGGTCATACAGTTTTCCAGGTAACCATGTTGTTTTTAGCTATATTTCTAACACATTTTGGCCTGTGCATTTATCAGGGTGGGTTTGGGTCAGGGTCTATAAATGCACAGGCCAAAACTCTTTCAGCAGTGTACAATGCTGTGTACAGCATTGTACACAGCTGCTGACATTTAGTGTAGCAGATGCACATCAGAAAGTATATGTTCTAGATGTAACACATACTTTCTGATGTACCTACCAGCTGAAACCCCACACTTCCATCCTCATTAATTTAATTTAAATTATCCTGTGTTCTCTGTAGTGTTAAGTTTCCTTTGTACCTCACAGGAGACACAGTCTTCCTGTGTCCTCTGTAGTGTTAAGTTTCCTTTTTACTGGACAGGAGACACAGTTATTGTGTGTCCTTTGTAGTGTTAAGTTTCCTTTCTGATGGACAGGAGACACAGTTCTATGTGTCCTCTGTAAAGACACCTTCCAGTTTTGGCCTCACCTCCTTCCACACTGTGATGATCAGCTCACAGCATCTACGACTGCAGCACCAACTGAACTGTCAATCAACTGAGGACCCATCGGCACACATTTGACTTCCTGCTTGTCCCCGTCATTCTTCAAAGAAAAGGACGAGAAAACACCTGCCTGTCCTTGCCTCACTTTCTGTCTGGCTCTGAGATTCTGGATCAGCTCATACCGACCAAGACATCATGCCACCACAGAGCAGATGTTGAAGCACCATCTCAACTGTTCATCATCAGTGGACACCACTGAGACACATGTGTTCTCCCTGCCAGTGTTGAGGTTTTTTTTCACAACAGATAATAAGGTATTGTCTTCTTATTTCATATGTGATTTCTAATGTTTTGTTCTAATTCTGTTATCATTCATGTATTCATTTTGTATAAATGCAATATTCTTAATAACAGTAGTTGTACATCCAATATAACATTGTAATTTATATCCATTTCTTCCTTCAGGTCTTCCTTCTTTGTGATTCCTCCACATCACAGTGAAGACACTCAGGGTAGAGAGGGCAAAGCACATGAAAGAAGATGAACATCATGAAGCGTATTCAGGTGCACTGGACGTACATGTTGATCTGCCCTGCAGCAGAATTCAAGGTATTTCATTACTGTGAATTATAAACCTTTTTAGAAAGTTTAGTTTGTCTTTAGTTTATAACGATAACTTCCTGTTTTCTTTTGTCAGGATCAGGTGTGCGACTGCAAGGAAGCAAACTGCTGCAGAAGAGTCATCAGTCAGTCATCACTGTCCCAGTGATCACTGATCAAAGGTCCTAATGTTACAGGTCTTTAACCCTTGTGTTATCTTCGGGTCGTTCTGACCCATCAGTCATTGTGACCCACCGTCGTATTGCGACAACTTTACCGCATACAAAAACAAAGTGAAGCATTTTCTTTTAACCGTTGGGCTGTCTCAGACCCCTCACATTGCGAAGGTTAAAAGAAAATTATTTTTATTTGGTTTTGTATTGGGTAAAATTGGGTAAACACAACGATGGTTCGTTATGAACCTTTGGGTCATGTGACCCGAAGGCAGCACGAGGGTTAAAGCATTCACTACTAACTCATGAACAGTATGAATATCTCTAAAAACTGCAGGTCTATTTTGTTTGTTTCATCTCTACCGTATTTGATCTAACAATGTATGTTTTCTTTATGATTCATCACATTTCTTTTTTTTAGTTGACTGTATTTATTTATTTATTCATGTCATTCGTCCCCTTTTCAGTCAGTTTTCTAACAGATATATGGGAAAATTAAGGATGGAAATGTTTGTTTGATTGCCTCGTGCATACAAACAAATTAACCTTGAAGAAATTGCATATTTGTATCACAATGAGTCATTAGTATGGGGTTTCAGCTGGTAGGTATATTCAAGGTTTTTCACACGTGTACACCGATCCTTAGGGTAACCTAAAGTCTACTGAGAAGATGAATATTTAAGGCAAGTGTTAAATTGTATAGCTGTGAAATCCATCTAAGTGTGTCATCTTCAGATTGGCCAAAGCATGACTTGTCAAAAGATTTAACAGGAAAACAAATCCTACAAAGCTTGTGTCCTAGCCTTGAGTCAACAAGTGACTCTAACTGAATGTTCAATCAAAGTAAGGAGAACTCAGTGTTTCAGTGAGCCTCAGTAAACTAAGCTTAACGTTGGGATAGTCTAAATGACAATGTTGACAAGACTTATCTGTCCGGGGCTACTGGACCTTGAAGTCTTGAACTTCTGTGAGTATTAACCTAGGCCTGGAAATGATGTGAAAAGCCTTTGATTGTAGGAAATGAACCATATTGTTAACTATTGAAACTATTGAAAGTATATTTATTCATGAATATCAAAGGGACCAATGTGTTGATAAATTTGTCAAGTTTTTATTTTGCACGAAATTGTGCACTGTACTTATCTATATTATTTTATTATATTTAAATAGAAGAAAATGGGTCAAAAAAGGATGTAAAGACAGGATGTAAATGCATCTTTTGAAATATAGCACACACCTCACACTACTGAAAAATAACAACACAAAATAATAATGAATGAATAATGTTCTGCCTGGTCTGTGGTATACGTCTATTTAAAAACTTTTGCTTTTTAGGCACTATGGGTACATCTTGTGGGATCTTTCTGGAAAACCCAAAGGCTTCTGCAGAAAGCGTTTATTTTTTCTTTATTTCCAATTCTATGTTTTAATTCACTTGAGAGCACGTAAATGAGCACGTAATGATTTTTTGGATTGGACGTATAGTTTTGCGTCTAGGTCAACTTATTTGAGGTGTGGATGCTAGGTAAATGTTCGTTTTTCTCTCTGCCTAGCTCGTTAGCAGTCACAGCTGCGCCATCACCGTGACAACCAAACAAACACGCACCAGGAAAGCAAAAGGGACACGTTTTCGAAACTGCAGGTAGAGTCGTATTTCTGACTGCACAGACATATAAAGAATATCTCTGGTTTAGGCAGAGTCTTGGGTCTCGGAAAATATCCTTATTTTTTGGATTGGATGTATAGTTTTGCGTCTAGGTTAACTTGTTTGAGGTGTGGATTCTAGCTACATTAGTTATTCTCTCTGCCCAGCTCGTTAGCCATCACAGCTGCGCCATCACCGTGGCACCCAAACAAACACGCACCAGGAAAGCAAAAGGAACACGTTTTCGAAACTGCAGGTAGAGTCGTATTTCTGACTGCACAGACATATAAAGAATATCTCTGGTTTCGGCAGAGTCTTGGGTCTCGGAAAATATCCTTAGATTTTTGGATTGGACGTACAGTTTTGCGTCTAGGTTATCATGTTTGAGGTGTGGATTCTAGCTACATTTCTCTTATTCTCTGCCCTCAGCGCGTTAGCAATCATAGCTGCACCATCACCGTAACGACAGACACGCACCACTCAGTCTCTCAAATAGGTGATTGGTACGTTTACTTGACCATGAGAAACCCGATTACTAGCAATTGTCGGTTTATGCCAATAATACGATTACTCCGTTTACATGTGTAATTAGTTATGCGATTACTCAATAAACGCGTCTACATGATTCTTTTTTATTAATCGTTGTATGCTCCACGGACAAAACTTGCACCATCATCCTTCTGCAACAAAGTGTCGCCGTGTCTTCCTGTATCGGCCCTACTGCTGTATGTTTCATTCCATCAACACATTGAATCCTACTAAGAAAGCCGAGTAAACGCACTCAATGATAGGCTACAGCTATTACTACCCCAACTATAATTTCAGCTGTTAAAACTATAATATTCTTGTTATGACTAGCTAGCCTACTTCTGCTGTTTAACAGTTCAGCTTTCAGCTGCTCCCGCATTGTAGGCTATTTAAGCTCTTAGCTTTGTTAGATGATGCAGTTCAGCTTCCACACTCCCTCTTTTGTGTGAATCACACATTTTTAAAATCAATTTCAGCTTTCAGCTTGCGGGTATTTTCTCATTTCTCTATTTTCAGCCATTTAAAAAAAATAATTTCAGATTTCAGCATTCCAACGCATTTTCAGCAGGAAATGCCTTTTCTAGTTCAACTTATTATTTATCTTCTATTTCTTCCGTGACACCTTTCAGCACCTTCAAATCTTCAGCTATTAAAACCGTTCATCTATCACAAAATTCAGCAGTTTCAGGTCATGGGTGCTATGACTTTTCAGCTTTGTACCTCTTATGCTTGAATTAATATAAATCAATATTTATTCATAATATTTTTAACATGGGTTTCCAATGGAGTTTTCTTTCAAATCCTCTCAAACTTCTTTAAACTTCTTCAACTTCCAAATCCTTCTTCTTCCCCAATCTTTCAGCTAGAGCCACCATTTAAACTTTAAAATGTTGACAAAACCCTAAACTATTTTTAAATAATTCAGCTTTTTGATATCTATTCAACTTTTTTCAATATCACTGATTATGTTTCATGACTTTTTCAAGCCGTTTCTGAGATTTACATGGGTGTTTACGTGAAACGCTAGAGTGGAGGGCAGCTTCGGATGTCTTTGAAAAAATATTTCTAGTTTGCCAGCATTGCCACAATTTTCGCTCTTCATGCTTCGTTTTTGGATCAATAGATAGCTAATTTTGTGCTGGTCGTAGACAGTTGTCTGTTGAATCCAACAGACGTACACATTTGTTCAGAGCCCCACGAAAGCGAGACAAAGTCCAACTCTCGCCCCATAGAGACCAATGCAAATCTGGTGACAAAATCGTCAGAGAAAGCAAAAAGAACAAGATTTTGAAACTGCCGGTAGAGTCGTATTTCTGACCGCACAGAAATATAAAGGACATCTCTGGTTTCGGCAGAGTCTTGGGTCTCGGAAAATATCCTTACTTTTTGTATTGGACGTATAGTTTTGCGTCTAGGTCAACTTGTTTGAGGTGTGGATGCTAGGTAAATGTTCGTTTTTCTCTCTGCCTAGCTCGTTAGCCATCACAGCTGCGCCATCACCGTGGCAACCAAACAAACACGCACCAGGAAAGCAAAAGGAACACGTTTTCGAAACTGCAGGTAGAGTCGTATTTCTGACTGCACAGACATATAAAGAATATCTCTGGTTTAGGCAGAGTCTTGGGTCTCGGAAAATATCCTTATTTTTTGGATTGGACGTATAGTTTTGCGTCTAGGTTAACTTGTTTGAGGTGTGGATTCTAGCTACATTAGTTATTCTCTCTGCCCAGCTCGTTAGCGATCACAGCTGCTCCATCGCAGTGGCAACCAAACAAACACGCACCAGGAAAGCAGAAGGAACACGTTTTTGAAACTGCAGGTAGAGTCGTATTTCTGACTGCACAGACATATAAAGAATATCTCTGGTTTCGGCAGAGTCTTGGGTCTCGGAAAATATCTTTAGATTTTGGATTGGACGTACAGTTTTGCGTCTAGGTTATCTTGTTTGAGGTGTGGATTCTAGCTACATTTCTCTTATTCTCTGCCCTCAGTGCGTTAGCAATCATAGCTGCACCATCACCGTAACGACAGACACGCACCACTCAGTCTATCACACAGGTGATTGGTACGTTTACTTGACCATGAGAAACCCGATTACTAGCAATTGTCGGTTTATGCCAATAATACGATTACTCCGTTTACATGTGTAATTAGTTATGCGATTACTCAATAAACGCGTCTACATTTACATTTATTCATTTAGCAGACGCTTTTATCCAAAGCGACTTCCAAGAGAGAGCTTTACAAAGTGCATAGGTCACTGATCATAACAACGAGATAGACACAAAACATTGCGAGTAGCCAAAACAAGAAGCACACATTGTGAACAACCAAAAATAAGTGCCAAAGGGAAGAACCATAAGAGCATGTAGTTAAACAAGTTACAATTAAACAACATGAACTGCTATAAGTGCAAGTGTACCTGTGGAAAAAGCAAGCAACAATAATAAAAACAATATATCACAGCGAGTACAAAAATTTAAGTCAGTTACCACTAACCACAAGAGCAACAAGTCTCTAAGCAAGAGTCATTGTGATCCTTGAGGAAACTAACATCGGGTCAAGCGAACCATTCCTAAGTACCATTGTACTCCCGGAACAAGTGCGTCTTGAGCCTTTTCTTGAAGGTGGAGAGACAGTCAGTGTCTCTGATGGAGGTGGGGAGTTGATTCCACCACTGGGGGGCCAGACAGGAGAAGAGCTTGTGTTGGGACCGGGCGGTCTTGAGCGGTGGGACCACCAGGCGGTTGTCCGAAGAAGACCGTAGGTGACGGGGTGGGGGTGTAAGGCTGCAGGAGAGACTTGATGTAGACGGGTTCAGTCCCGTTCACTGCTCGGAAGGTCTACATGATTCTTTTTTATTAATCGTTGTATGCTCCACGGACAAAACTTGCACCATCATCCTTCTGCAACAAAGTGTCGCCGTGTCTTCCTGTATCGGCCCTACTGCTGTATGTTTCATTCCATCAACACATTGAATCCTACTAAGAAAGCAGAGTAAACGCACTCAATGCACACATCTGCTACTGCTATTACTATCCCAACTATAATTTCAGCTGATAAGACTATAATATTCTTTTTATGACTAGCTAGCCTAGGCCTACTTCTTCTTCTGTTTAACAGTTCAGCTTTCAGCTTCTCCCGCATTGTATTTCAGCTCTTAGCGTTGTTAGATGATGCAGTTCAGTTTCCACACTGCCTCTTTTGTGTGACTCACACATGTCTTGACATTCATTTCAGCTTGCGGGTATTTTCTCATTTCTGTATTTTCTGCAATTTAAGAAAAATAATTTCATCTTTCATCATTCCAACGCATTTTCAGCAGGAAATTCCTTTCTAGTTCAACTTTTTTTATTATTATTTATTATTATTATTTATCTTCTATTTCTTAATCAATTTCAGCTTTCAGCTTGCGGGTATTTTCTCATTTCTGTATTTTCAGCCATTTAAAAAAAATAATTTCAGATTTCAGCATTCCAACGCATTTTCAGCAGGAAATGCCTTTTCTAGTTATTATTATTTATCTTCTATTTCTTCCGTGGCACCTTTCAGCGCCTTCAAATCTTCAGCTATTAAAACCGTTCAGCTATCGAAGAATTCAGCAGTTTCAGGCCATGGGTGCTATGACTTTTCAGCTTTGTACCTCTTATGCTTGAATTTATATAAATCAATATTCATAATATTTTTAACATGGGTTTCCAATGGAGTTCTTTCAAGTCCTCTCAAACTTCTTTAAACTTCAACTTCCAAATCCTTCTTCTTCCTCAATCTTTCAGCTAGAGCCACCATTTAAACTTTAAAATGTCCACTGGCTTCCCATCACGGCTCGTATCATTTACATTTAGTCATTTAGCAGACGCTCTTATCCAGAGCGACTTACAGTAAGTACAGGGACATTCCCCGAAGCAACTAGGGTGAAGTGCCGGGAATCGAACTGGTAACCTTCAGATTACTAGCCCGACTCCCTCACCGCTCAGCCATCTGACTCCCTATCAGATTCAAGACTCTGATACTGACCTTCCGAGCGGTGAACGGGACTGCATCCGACTACATCAAGTCTCTCCTCCAGCCTTACACCCCCCCCCCCCCCCCGCCACCTACGGTCTTCTTCTGACAACCGTCTGGTGGTCCCACCGCTCAAGAGCGCCCGGTCCCAACACAAGCTCTTCTCCTGTCTGGCCCCCCAATGGTGGAATCAACTCCCGACCTCCATCAGGGACACTGTATCCCCACCTTCAAGAAAAGGCTCAAGACGCACTTGTTCCGGGAGTACAACGGCACTTAGGAATGCTTGGCTGGACCTGATGTTAGTTTCCTCCAGGATCACAATGACTCGTATTGAGAGACTTGTTGCTCTTGTTGATTAGTTGTAACGGTTTCAAATTCTTGTACTCGCTGTGAAATATTTTTACTGTTGATTGTTTTTTCTACAGGTGCACTCTTGTGGGGAGTTTCATGTTGTTCAATTGTAACTTGTTTAACTGCATGCTCTTATGGTTCTTCCCTTTGGCACTTATTTGGTTTTCCACAATGTATGTTTCATGTTTTGGCTGATCGCAATGTTTGGGGCTATCTCGTTGTTATGATCAGTGACCTATAGTCTTTTGTAAAGCTCTCTCTTGGAAGTCGCTTTGGATAAAAGTGTCTGCTAAATGCATAAATGTAAATAGTTTTGCGTCTAGGTTAACTTGTTTGAGGTGTGGATTCTAGCTACATTTATGTTATTCTCTGCCCTCAGCGCGTTAGCAATCATAGCTGCACCATCACCGTGGCAACGACAGACACGCACCACTCAGTCTCTCACACAGGTGATTTGTATTAGCTGATTAGTGGAGTCACAAGACAGAGCTATTCAGTCAACTCGTCTCATTAAAAGACTAAGAGCACTATAATTTCAGCTACTAAAACAAATATACTACTTCTACTACTTCTACAGTTTAACAGTTCAGCTTTCAGCTTCTCCCGCATTGTAGGCTATTTAAGCTCTTAGCTTTGTTAGATGATGCAGTTCAGCTTCCACACTGCCTCTTGAAATTCTACAATTTCTTCGATTGCTTCACAACGTTCAAACTTATTCTCCCGCATTGTATTTAAGCACTTAGCTTTGTTAGATGATGCAGTTTAGCTTCCACACTGCCTCTTTTGTGTGACTCACGCATTTTTGAAATTCATTTCAGCTTTCAGCTTGCGGGTATTTTCTAATTCTGTAGCCTATTTTCAGCAATTTAAAAACAAATAATTCATCTTTCAGCATTCCAACGCATTTTCTGGAGGAAATGCACTTTCTAGTTATTGTTGGAATGCTGAAGCAGCATTCCAAGTGTTGTTCTTTGAATCTTTCTTCAACTAGCAATTGTCGGTTTAGTTATGCGATTACTCAATAAGCGCGTCTACATGATTCTTTTTATTAATCGTTGTATGCTCCACGGACAAAACTTGCACCATCATCCTTCAGCAACAAAGTGTCGCCGTGTCTTCCTGTATCGGTCCTACTGCTGTATGTTTCATTCAATCAACACATTGAATCCTACTAAGAAAGCCGAGTAAACACACTCAATGCACACATCTGCTACTGCTATTACTATCCCAACTATAATTTCAGCTGTTAAGACTATAATATTATTTTTATGACTAGCTAGCCTAGGCCTACTTCTTCTGTTTAACAGTTCAGCTTTCAGCTTCTCCCGCATTGTATTTCAGTTCTTAGCGTTGTTAGATGATGCATTTCAGTTTCCACACTGCCTCTTTTGTGTGACTCACACATTTTTGACATTCATTTCAGCTTGCGGGTATTTTCTCATTTCTGTATTTTCTGCAATTTAAGAAAAATAATTTCATCTTTCAGCATTCCAACGCATTTTCAGCAGGAAATGCCTTTCTAGTTGTGAGAATGCTGTTCAGCATTCTCACTATTGTTTTTCCAACTTCTTAGTTCTTCCGCCGTTTTTTGTCCTTTAACTAGTCCTGCATACTCTCACCGATTCCTACAATTTTTGTATCAAAACGTTCAGCTCCTTCAGGAGATGTGTGCTATGTCTTTTGGTATTTCTCACTTTTATACTTTTTAAGATATTAAGGTTTTTGTGCAAATTATTCTCCCATTAAAAGTAATGGTAAATCCTTTCAAATGATTAAAAAGCTTCCTCCTTTTTCAAACGTAACTACTTCAGCATACTTTCAGCTAGAGACACCATTCAACCTTTAAAATGTTCACAAGACATTCAGCTATTCCCAAATGATTCGGCTTTTTCAAATATTCAGCCAATTTTGAATTATGACCATTTGAAATACATTAAAATGTTTGCTCCTTCTTGATTTTTATGAATGAGCAGCTGGCTGTTCTTTTTCTGATATTCAACTAAATTATCAAACAAATTCCTCTAATTTTCATATAGTTTAACTTACAGAAACAAGTTATACCTTAAAATGTAGGAAAACGTGTCCTCTTTCAGCCAATGTAACTACTAATGAGCTCACATTTACAGATTTTCAGCTATGAGCCTTGAAGCGAGAGCAGCCTTTCAAATTCTCTCACTAACTTCAATGGAGAGGTGGGTAAAATCCGTCAGAGAAAGCAAGAAGGAAGACAATTTCGAAACTGCCGGTAGAGACATATTTCTGACCGCACAGACATATAAAGGACATCTCATATAAAGGACAATCAGTAGGATTCAGGGAGTCAGGTGGCTGAGCGGTGAGGGAATCGGGCTAGTAATCCGAAGGTTGCCAGTTCGATTCCCGGCCGTGCCAACTGACGTTGTGTCCTTGGGCAAGGCACTTCACCCTACTTGCCTCGGGGGAATGTCCCTGTACTTACTGTAAGTCGCTCTGGATAAGAGCGTCTGCTAAATGACTAAATGTAAATCTCTAGTTTCGGCAGAGTCTTGGGTCTCGAAAAATACCCTCATGTTATTGATTGGACGTGTAGTTTTGCGTCTAGGTCAACTCGTTTGAGGTGTGGATGCTCGCTAAATGTTCGTTTTTCTCTCTGCCAAGTAGTGATGTGTCGTTTGTGAACGATTCGTTCATTTTGAACGAATCCTTACAAGGACTCGGGAGTAACGAGTCCTCTCAAAGAGTGATTCGTTCATTTTCTCGGGCCGCGCATCGGGACTGTTGCATAGGCTCGTCCAAATCATTCGTTCATTTCCCGACTCGGTCTTCGGGTACGAGTATTTGGATCATTTTTCACGTGACCTGCATAGGCTCTGTAGTGGTAGCTAGAGGAAACGAACGATTCGTTCATTTCCCCACTCGGTCTTTCTACGAGTCTTTGGATCATTTTTCACGTGACCTGCATAGGCTCTTTAGTGGTAGCTAGAGGAAACAAACGATTCGTTCATTTCCCGACTCGGTCTTTCTACGAGTCTTTGGATCATTTTTCACGTGACCTGCATAGGCTCTGTAGTGGTAGCTAGAGGAAACGAACGATTCGTTCATTTCCCGACTCGGTCTTTCTACGAGTCTTTGGATCATTTTTCACGTGACCTGCATAGGCTCTGTACTGGAGGAAACGAACGATTCGTTCATTTCCCGACTCGGTCTTTCTACGAGTCTTTGGATCCTTTTTTCACGTGACCCGCATTGTATTTTTTAGTAGGAAACAGTTTCCTCATTCCCTTTCGCGTGGCCGCTGTTTTAGTAAGACGTGAATGATATTCGCTCCAGTCATCATACTGACTGGTTTTGTTATTTTCACTTTACATTTACACTTACAGTTTAGTGCAGTGTAATTGTTTGCTGTGATAATTAAATGCTAGTGTAATAATAAATGACCAAATCATACAAACTGTCATGATACATTATTTTAATGCAGGAATTTCTTTTAAAATAGTATCTGCTGGTGCACATGTCATGCACTAACCTACATGAGAATATGATACGTGTTTGCAGTGGACGGATAGCTTTTGTTAGTTATGGCCATTCTAGTGACGCTACTGTCATCATGGCTGCTAATAGAACGGCGACACCAGGTCACATACGGTCTAATAACTATCATTCATTACCTAGCTACAAACAAATGCTTCGTAACTGAAGAGTATTTACTTTTTATTGGCGATATTGACAACAGAGGTTAAGGAACTTGTCTTTAATCAAAAGATGGTCTCCGTTTTCAATTTGAAGCAGTAGATCTAGCTTATGTAGGAAATTTTCCACTGCATCCTCTCTCTAGCTTCACGCCTTCGGTTATTATTCAAGCCTACGGTGTTAATACAGTCTGTAAAAATACCACTTTGACACACTTGCAAGAAATGATCCGCTGGGGTAGGGAGGACAAACGTTCTGCTCTCAATGTACAGTAATCACAACGGAGTTCCAAGCGTCAACAAATGCTAAACTGAACTTATTGCTCATTTAAAATTGTCATAAAAAACACACTTGTGAGATTTAATGTACAATACGATGTACGATGATATTATTAGTACATTAACTTTCGAAAACAGTAGTCAATTTTCGCTTGTTGACTGAGACGTTAGCATAATTAGCCTCTGTTGGACGACATATACGATAGCGGTCTGTGATACATCCGTTTTCAATCGTTAAAATAATAAACATGGCTCACATATCAATGACCGTTTTATGATTTATTATGAGATAATATTACTAGTAAACAATTAATGGGTACAATTATCATTATATACCTGTAGTTTTAAGCCAGTGTTGCTCACTGTTATGCTGTACGCGACGCGGTTTAGAGAAACTCCTAATTCTATTGCTGTTTAGGAAGCCAAACGGCGACAGTAAAATCTCGGCCCTTCCCTTACAAAAATCAAAATTCCCAGATGAGTTTTTCAATTGGTGAATCAACCTGTCACTCAAATTAGAGCCAATCCCTGTGCGAATACCATCCCGTATGTGGCACAGAGCAGAGCCATAGAAAGAGTTGCCACACGCTTTGATCTCGCTGACACGTGATCACGTGGTTCATGTAGCTCGCTGTAGTTCCAAAAAACCCCACTGCTGTCAACCGGTTTGAATGGTTTTCAATGAAGCTGGCCAACGGAAGTCGCTTTCTCAGGCAAATGATGAATGAAACAGGCTCGGTTAAAGAAATCCGATATTCTAGCTATCTTCAGCAGACTCGTATCTACAAAAGGTAGTCCTCCCTGACGTGTTTGGTGTAGAATGGAGTGAAATACAACATTGTGAACACTCACTGCCAGTGAAACACAGGAAAAAAGCTAGAGCTTTTTTGTCACGTGGTTCCGGTAGCTCGCTGTAGTTAACCCTTGTGTTATCTTCGGGTCATTCTGACCCATCAGTCATTGTGACCCACCATCGTATTGCGACAACTTTACCGCATACAAAAACAAAGTGAAGCATTTTCTTTTAACCGTTGGGCTGTCTTAGACCCCCCACATTGCGAAGGTTAAAATAAAATTATTTTTATTTGTTTTTGGATTGGGTAAAATTGGGTAAACACAACGATGGTTCGTTATGAACCTTTGGGTCATGTGACCCGAAGGCAGCACAAGGGTTAAACAAAAACCCCACTGCTGTCAACCTGTTTGAATGGTTTTCGGCGGGACAGACAGCAGCACCATCTCGATTCACGGACATTTTCGGTATATTAACACAATGTCAATTGGGTACTGGTGTGTTGTATCATGTATGTCTGATACTTTATTAACATGTATGTATTACATGAACTTATAATACATAACGCAATATTGTGAAGCAGAGCTAGAAATGACTATGCTAGTTACCATACTGTACTGTACCGTACATACCAAACAGTTGCCTAATGAGGACTATCTTGTTCCACTTAACGTTTAACCTTCGACTGTTGAAGTAAATGGGACTTGTTAAACGTTTTTTTATTCATCAGCCCACTTACAATTTACCACATTAACAACACTTATATTTGTAGTACTTGATGCAAGTTGAATCTAACCATTATCACCAGCAACTGCTCAATTTAAGACAAGGAGTTTGGTAAATAGAACAGAATAAACAAGGCAACCAACTGCATTCAATAAAACATTTTATTGTACAATATGTCCGGTGTTCTTCCACTCCTTTTGTTTGTGGTGATCTTCTGGCTATGATACATGTAGGCCTACAGCTAGCTAGAGTAAAAGTGTTGCTTACGTAGACCTACAGTCTAGCTCCAACTGCATTTAGAATCTAACAAGCTTACGATAAACTTTAACTAAAGCTGGCTATATAAAATACTACTAATAAACATTGATATGTGGTGGTCGAAATATGAAAAAATGCAGGATTTTCGTGAATTTACCAGCTAACTTTCTTCGGACCCCTTAATCTGCAATTCATTGTTGCTAGCTCTACTAACTAGGCTAATAAGAGCTATATATAGAAGACTTACTTTGTATGGCAACGAACACCAATAATTAGAACTAATTTGACAGACTATAAGCCAACTGACTTCTGGTTATGATACACGTGCTCTCTAGCTAGCTTCAGTAAAAGTGTTGCTTATGTTAGATACTAGCTAGACCTACAGTCTAGCTCTAACTGCGTTTCGAATCAAACAAGCTATAATCTTATGATAAACTTTATCTAAAGCTAGCTATATGAAATACTACTAATAACAATTGATATGTGGTGGTAAAAATGAAAAAATGAAGGATTTTCATCAATTTACCAGCTAACTTGCTTCGGAGACACTGAAAATGAATGGGGTTGAACGGTGGAAAATGCAATGTTTGGAACTACAGGTCGCATGTGACACGCTTTACTTCCGCATTCCTCGATAACAATGGGAGTCTATGGAAGTGTCACAACTCTCTTTTTCTATGACTCTGGCACAGAGGTTTTACCATTTTAAGACGTCTGTAATGGACTGAGAGTACTTTGAGCCATTGGCTACTAACCTGAACTTCAATGCCACAGCCTCAATTTGATGTCATTCTGTTCATGAAGGTCTCCTCTACAGGACTGTGAAAACAGCTAACATTTCCCAGCTGGGGTTTTTTTAATAATCGAGCTTAAGTCCGAGGAGTGCCAGTGGCATGACATGGTTGCGTTTTGATTTTTGTTTTTGGTACATTGGGCTTCATATAACATTTCTATTTTGAGTATACTTGTATCTTGCAAGGTTTGTTATAAAATTGTTTTTAATTTAATTTACTCGGAAAAGGCGCGTTTTTATATTCCCCTCAACTCCGCCATCTAGTGACTTTTTTTGTGAACTGATCTGCATTATCTTCAATCACCAGCACATAATGAGACAATTATATATCACATAGATTAAACAACAACTTTAGCCAATCCCAAATTTAAGTAGGCTATTGTGTGAAAGGTGTTATGGAGGACATTTAGATTTTAATGAGTGACAGTGATCAGCTCAACGTGACTCACTGAGCGCATTAGTGAAAGTTTATTTTGGGGTTATTTAGGTGGCTCTTAAAAGAGCCTTTGTTGCTTTTAGGCGGGAGTGTTTACAATATCTTGCTCAGACCTGAGTGGACATTCAACAGAAACATTTCGTTTCCCCTGAAATTTAGATGAAACGCCGTCCTTAAAATAACAATCATCCTTATGATGGATGTTATTGTTTCGGATCCCAGACATGCCCCTATCAGCCAGAAAGGCGGCTACGCCGGCATTCACAGGCGTTCGGGCCCGTTCAATCCCGTACACACTGGTACCAGGTACATGGTTGCGATAGACCCGTCGCTGGATAATATCAGAAAATAGGATCTTGGTACTGGGGTATTTTTGCAGTAACCATCCAAGATCGTTCCTCATTTGGATCATCAGAGAACACGACGTTTGAGAGGGCAGGTTCCGCCTAGATGTACGATCATAACGTCGGGACCTGGACACGGTGTTCTCTGGAGAAGAGGCAGGAGCTGCTCCCATCTCATACCCCTCTTCCCCATCCACTCAATCTGGCACATCAAGCCGAGGGTGGCTGTGTCCCGTGGCCGTGTGGCGGTCAGGTGGCGTTCAAGCCAGTAAATCAGCGAGCTGCCGATTATCCACACGCGTGGCTTTCGAAGGAGTTGGAGTTCGTTTTCCATAATTGTTGGTAAGTAAAGTCTAGAGACAGATGCACTTATATTTAAACCCCCTTCTATTTTTTTAAAGGGACGAATAACTGCTTACTATTGGTCTATCATAAAACGGCGGGAACATGTTACAATTTACCACAGTGACATGGGGGAGGGGCACAAGTGAGTGACAGGGGATATGATCTTATTGGGTATTAATCAGAGTAAACAAACCAATTATATCCAGCTAAGCACCCTCCCCCCCAGCAACACACACAAACACCCCAGCAACACATTGTAACTCATACAAAGATTAAGCCAATCAATTGTTACTGTCCACCCCATCCCCCCTGTCAGTGAGGAGTTACTAGTTAAAATCTAATAATTCATTACTGACAAGGTTGTTGTGGATTTAGAAAGGGAACTGAAGGAAAGGGATCAATTAGTGCAGGACTTTGAGGTTCTGCTTAAAGAGAAAGATAGGATAGACAATGATAGGAAAGAGAGAGGTTTGAAGCTGTATGAGGCTGAGGTTAAGATCAGCAGCTTGCAGTGTAAGCTAGACAAGTGTAGTCAGAGGTTCTCAGAGAACCATAGCTCCAGTTGAAGAGGGAAGAAGAGGGAAGATAGGCTAGCACTGAAAGAGCAGGAGGCTGAGAGCTTTAGGCTTCAGAACAGTGTGTTGGAAGTGGCAAAGGAAGAGTTAGAAGAAAGGTTAGTAGGTCTGAGTCAGGGACTAGCACAAATGAAAATTGAGAAAAGGAGGGAGACTCTGCGTTCTAATTATTTAAAAAGAAAGACCGATCAGGTAAGTGGTAGAGCGTCTAGTTTAGTAGAGCAGGTTCAGAGTTTAAATGAGCAAGTGCAGTTTTGGAAAGGGGAACATGCTGCCGCACAGGAGGAACTAGACAGGTTTATACAAGGGCAGGTCCCCACTTTTGAGCATGGTAGGTATTCAGATGTTGTTAGGGAGGTGTACATGGATTTGATCACAACTATGGGGGTGAGTTCCACCAAAGCATCTGAAGTTGTGAAAGTTGTGTTGCAGAAGCTTGGCAGGTCCAAGATAGGAAGGCTTCCTAGCCAGTCTTTTTGTAAATATATGGTGTTGGAAGCAAGACAGGTGTCGTTACAGCATCTGCAAAGTACTCTGTTGTCAGAGAATAACTTGACCCTTTGCACAGATGCAACAAGTAAGTTTGGACACAAATATGGCACTGCAGGCATCTTTTTAAAGGATGGTACTAGACTTCATTTAGGTGTGAGAGAACAGGCATCCGGTTCTGCCCAGTGCACGTTTGATACTGTGCGGGAGATGATTCATGATGTTGTTAGCAGTGGTGGTGAAGAAGTTAGTGATTTTTGTGAGAAAGACATTTTCTCCAAAATTAAGAACCTGATGAGTGACAGGGCTAGCACAGAGAAGAGGTTCAATGAAATACTAGCTCAGTACAGAGCCAGTATCCTGCCTGACATAGTTGAGGACTTTGATCAGTGCAGTGAGGTAGAGAAAGCAAGACTGTGTGGTGAATGAGCTGTTCTGTGGTTTGCATCTCATTGATGGTCTGGCCCATCAAGCAAACACTGCCTTGTCTACCTGGGAAGACATGGTTTTTGGCAGTGCAGAGATTGGAAGCTCTAGGCACCCCGGTTTCCAGAAGAGTTGTGGTGAAAGCGGAGCTGTACACCTTTTGAGAATAGTATGTAAGCTCATTCAAGAGAGTGGCTGTGAAAAGAGTGGCAAGGCGGTTCAATTTCGAACATTTTTGATGGACAGGAACGGAACGGATTTCGTTCCCCTTGTTCTTTTTAAGGGAAACAGGGAAAATGTCACCTTTTACAACTCAGCAGGTTTGTATTTTTTGAGTAGGGATATTTTGGATTTCTCTTGTGCCAATAGAAGTGCCAATAGGTTAGTAGAGGCTGTGTATGAGGGTCTTAACCCTCGTGCTGCCTTCGGGTCACATGACCCAAAGGTTCATAACGAACCATCGTTGTGTTTACCCAATTTTACCCAATACAAAAACAAATAAAAATAATTTTCTTTTAACCTTCGCAATGTGGGGGGTCTGAGACAGCCCAACGGTTAAAAGAAAATGCTTCACTTTGTTTTTGTATGCGGTAAAGTTGTCGCAATACGACGGTGGGTCACAATGACTGATGGGTCAGAATGACCCGAAGATAACACAAGGGTTAATGTTCCTCATTTCCTTGCAGGTTGTCGGGCCTTGGGGCTTGTAGGGAAGTTAGTTGTTGATCCTGTGTGGGAGGCACTTTCTAGGAAGGAAAATGTGCTGGTAATGAATGGCAGGTATCAGGAGCTTGTCAGAATGCTTAGAGAGTGGCAGGTGGATGGAGCTTCACTTCTTACAGGGGAAGTGACTCTCTTTGAGGACATGGCTGTCCATGATAGTCCTGTTTTAAAGTGTTTGACTAGAAAGACTGACATATATTTTGATGGTTTGACAGTGCAGGCTGTTGAGATAGTTTTAGCCAGCCTGGTTAAGGTGTGTAGCAGCATGCTAGCGGACCACTTAGTGCATGAACGCTATGCAGATGTGTCTGAGGAATTGGTTGACCAACTTGCCTCAGCACCTAAAACCAATGTCAGTTGTGAGCGTGATTTTGGGGTTTTTGATAGGCTTCTTCGAGAGAAAGCTAGGGCAAAGGTCAACACACTAGAGGGCATGATGCTTTTCAAGCAGAATCGGTCTTGGGAATGGCTGTCAGGGTTAGATAGAGACAGGAAAGCACAGGTGTTATCTGTAGCTAGAGCATCAGTGCAAGAACAGAGAGCTGTTTTCTGTGAGCGTGCTCAAGCCATTAGGGATGAGAGACTTAGGATTTTGCAGGCGTCTTGGGTCAAAGAGAGAGAGAGGGAAGTTAGGGATGTTGCCACAAAGCAAAAGCTGACATTGGAGATCGGTAAGTATGGGGGCTTGTGGACAACTTTAGATGAAATAGATGAGCAACTAGAGAGTTTAGGTGAGAGATCCAAACTGTTAGCTGTATCAGCACAGTTGAGGTTTAGACGGGTGGTACTAGGGATGAAAAATTTGAATGGTGTCTTCAATCTAAGTAAGGACAGGAGAAGATTGCCTTTAGAGACTCTCACTAGGAATCTTAGGAGTGTAGTTCAGGCACCTCTGGAGTTGGAGGACACTGAGGATAGGCAGTATGGGTGTGCATCAGCACATGTTTTTGCAGAGGCAAAGGCAGAATTTATACGCCTTGCTGAGAAGCAGCAGGCACTTGTTCGGGATTCAGGTAGGAAGAGGGGGGGGCTCTCAAAGGTCATAGTACCTGATGTGCAGTCGGCAGACCAGCTCCTTGGTAAAATCATCAGACATGATAGGCAGGAAAATAAAGCACATGTACATAGATAGTGATGATGGGTTGGAGTGCTGGTATCCAGGTAGAGTAGTGGGCTGTAGCACAGGTAGTTTACTTGTTGTAGAGTACGAGGGTGAGGACGAACAGGAGGGGGTTTACGAATGTCCTCTTTTAGATGATTATTTAAATCATGAAGTCAGATTTACATAGGTTGTAAAGCAAGGCTGTTGAGCGGGATTTAAAAGCCAACAGTATAGAGTAGGGCATTGGCAGTTAGACTGTTGAGCGGGATTTAAAAGCCAACAGTATAGAGTAGGGCATTGGCAGTTAGACTGTTGAGCGGGATTTAAAAGCCAACAGTATAGAGTAGGGCATTGGCAGTTAGACTGTTGAGCGGGATTTAAAAGCCAACAGTATAGAGTAGGGCATTGGCAGTTAGACGAAGGTATAAAACTTCAGAAAAGAGAAGAAAAATGCAAAAAGATAAATAATTCTGAAGAATTTGAAAATTTAGCAGAAGATTATTTGCTGGAGTTTCAAAAGGCCTGAAATGTATGTTAGAAAGGACCTGCAGCAAGATGAAGGCAGAAAAGTACAGAAAAGAGAAGAAAAATGCAAAAGTAATGGCAGTTGGAAGGTACTGCTGTGAAAGGTATTTTTGAAAGGACCTGGAGCAAGATGAAGGCAGAAAACAGAAGAAAAGAAGAAAAATGCAAAACAATAAGGGCAAAAATTCAGAAAGATGAGCTGCGGGAAAATGTGAAAATTTAGCAGAAAACCAGTTGCTGAAGTCTGGGTTGAACGAATTTGAAGGTAAAAGGACAACACTGGAATGACTTGAACTTGCTGGAAAAACGTAGCATCCGTTGGTCATTGGCAACAGACTGGCAACATTTCTAACCTAGAATCTAGGTTTCAGGTTCAAGACGGAGGAGAAACTAATCATGTGTGCCTGCACACCCAGTCCTGTTCAGACACTTAATTTAAGATGACATCAAAATAATAATTCATAGTGCAGGGTTTCCAATGTTGTCGTTGTCCCTGGTGAGTTTTTTATACTTAAATAATAAGATCATGCTACATCTAAGCAGTGGAGCTCAGTGCAACGCTGTAGCCTACGCGAGACACTACAAAAACATCTACACAGCTGTTTAGGAGTCAAACGGCGACAGAACATGATCGGCACTCCCCTTACTTAAATCAAAAGTCTATCTAACTTCTAACCTGGACTTCATTGCCACAGCCTAAACGTTGTCAATCTGTTAATGAAAATAATTAATTTCAGCCTAAACCGTACAACGGAACGTTAAATCCAATTCAACCAACGCAATCGCTACCAAGACGAACACAGTAGTCTAGTACTGTACCGTAGTAGTACAATTTACTGGGGAAGCTTCTCCACACAGGGCTATATAGCATTTTGCGTTGTTACTGACAATGATCGCTACCAGTGAGCTTTTTATGAATGAGCGATTTTCCACTAAATAAATGTCAAGCTTATTTACGTTTTGGGGAGCATACTTTCAGTTAGCAGATGGTACTGTTTGAATCGCGATTCCATCTTCTACTGCCGGGTAACGTCGTAGAATAATCTTCAAAAGGGGTTCTTTATTAATGAATGAATGCAATGAGTAGGCTAAATTCCTGAAAATATCACGAGAAGGGAAAAACTTAAAAGGACGTTTAAGTCATAGAGATTAGGTCAATTTTTACACCGGTCTGCCAAATGTATTCGTTTTGATTCAACGATGAGGCTGCCTCTTGCAGGGGAAATGAGAAGACATCTATTTCATTCTACACTTCACTCGTATTTTCAGTTGTAAATGAGCAGCAAAAAAAAAAGCTTTTAAATCTATGTAATCTTTATAAATAATAGGTATGCATTTTTATATAAAATATACAGAAATATCAGTTGTAAAAATGTCATTCAAAAACGGACCCCTGTGCAACCGACGCAAGCAAGCACACCCTACAATTTCCCCAGAAATTGTACCCTCTCTAGTTGGTTTGTATTGTTAGGTTTGAGGCTCATACTAACAATACAGATGATGTTTCAAGAGGAAATGCTTGAGCTGATTTAGCAGCAAAGGCTGCGGCCAAATCCTCTGATGTGTCCGAGGTCTCTATATTTTTTTGTGTCTCAGCAACCGGAAACACGCACTCCCTCTCTTCATGTTGTGGTGGACCTTCAAGCCGCTGCTGATAACACTGAGAGGGATGGTTGGTTATCTGTTGGCTGTGTGAAAGATTCTACGTGCATTATTCCCTTGGTTGGCTCGCATGGCGCACGGATGTGCCCATACGAGCAAGGGGGGTATGGTCTCAATAGTAAATACAGATTGGTTTGCACCTGGTTTTTCCACAAAGGCTGAGCAACATTGTGCTCAGTGTCATACCTGCCAGCAGCATAATCCCGGAAAGAGACCAAAGAGAAGAGACACAGCCCACCCGCCACCAAGTGGTCCTTTTATTCATTTACAAATTGATTTTATGCAGATGAACAAGTGTTGTAATTTTGAATATGTACTTGTAATTGTTGCCATGTTCTCGAAATGGGTAGAAGCCTACCCATGTCGGAAAGAGAGATGTGATCTGTAGATATGGGACCCCCACAAGACTGTCCAGTGATAGAGGTTCACATTTCACAGATCAAATTGTTCAGGAACTTTGTAAAGCGCCCCAGATCAACCAGCATTTCCACTGTCCCTACCACCCAGTCTGCGGGGGCAGTGGAGAGGCAAAATGGAAAAACAAACTAGCCAAGATATGTGAAGAGACTGGCCTAAAATGGCCTGATGCACTCCCACTAGCACTTATGGCCATGAGGTCCACTGCCCAGAGGAGGAATGGACTTTCGTGGGGAAAGTCCATTCCTCCTCTGGGCAGTGGACCTCAAGATACCACAAGATAGTTTTAGGGAGACCAATGAAATTGTCTCTCCCCCACTATCATTGCAAACAGATGGATATCCACCAGATGGATGATACAATGTTAAACTTTTGTTTTGCCCTAACTAGAGCAGCCAGGGTTGTGCATTCACAGGTGAAAGATGCCCGCTGGGGAGCCAATGTCATCCCTATCAACCGGGAGACTATGTGAAAGTGCACAAACGGAGGACTGCCCTCTCACCGAGATGGACCGGTCCATACCTGGTTTCTCTTGGTGACTCACACAGCTGTAAAAGTGGAGGGTCGTCCGACATGGATTCATGCAACAGACTGCAAAATGGCCCCTCCACCGAACAACACGGTGGAGGGTCCCAACGGAGAGCCAGGGGCCGGTGGAGGAGCAGGTGCACCTCCAAATGGTGCCTGCTCCAACTTGTAATTTTGTCTCATCCCCACTGGCTTACTCCTCCAGGAGTACACCAAGGGGGGTGGAGACCCGTTTGCAGCAGCTGATCCGGGAGCAGGTTCCAGTCCAGCGGACCGATTTGAGCCAAAACCAGAACCCCGCCATCCAGCACCCCAATCCAGGGGCGCTGAGAAGGAGGTCCCAAAGAGCACCCACCTGGAGGTGTTGAAGACGTCGAAAGGTGAGTCACATGAGGAGAAAGCCAGAGAGGGGCTGCTGTTGCTACCATGCCTCTCTTCCCCATGTGTGATTCATGAAGCAGATGACAGCACCCAGACGGGAAACCAGAGAGAGGAGCCTGGAGATGGGAACACACTTTCAGTCTTCCTCCGGCCTCTACATGAAGCAGATGACAGCACCCAGAATGGGGACGAGAGGATACTGTGGTGCAGGCCCTCGGTTGTTTCAAGGAAACCGAGGCCGCTGCCGGAGCTACGATGAGAGATGAGATCCAGACATACTGACGCACACACCTGACAGACATTTACTGATACTGGACGCACGAGTCCACAGACATCGCATACATGAGCCACACCGAGAGCCACTATTGCACGCTCCCAATTATACTGATGTGAACATTGAGATTCATCATAAACCACACATGAAGAACAATCTGTACAACAACACCTTACCGTGGACGGGAAAAAAGGACTGGACGCAGCATTAGAGGGGACAGACCTTGCAGGGTTTGTGGTTAAAGTCCCAAGCATTCTGGAGGTTATCAAGAGATATCTGTCCCTCTGTCAATGGCTGATATGTGTAAGGTCAAGAAGTGGCCTTGTGTAGTGTTGGATGTAACAAATGTGACTGTTCTGTCGAACGAGTCAGTCATCTCTTGAATATGCCCCACCTGCATGGTTATGTGTATGGCATAGTGGTACAGTGAGAGTGAAAAAAAATACATGCAAGGATACGGTTTCTATGTATGCTCACACTCTACTGGATGATTTGTAACTTCAATTGTATCTGAGTTCAATGTTACTTGTCCTGTATACCATTTGGGCGGGTGACATAAATTCCTGATGTTGTTGACTATGCTATTCCTAAACCTTTAGCATACTACAGAAGATGTAGTATATGGTTGATTAAATGTTTAAATAATTATGGGAAGGTATTTGGAAAAATACATGTAACCACACTGTGGTATCTATGCTAACAGCCTGTTGCATGATTTGCCTGTTGCAGATGGACCTGTAAGTATAAGGGCATCACCATTTTGGGTTCCTCGTGCAGCTAACAATGGCACCATGTGGGGATGTGGTAAGAGTGCTTATTATTTCCTGCCAGCCGACTGGTCAGGAACGTGTTACCTTGGGTTTATTGTAGGAGTCCTCAGACCTGTAGATGGGTTGCCCCTGCACCCCTTTCCCAAACATTGGTGGCACCGCCACAAGAGAAGTATTATTAATGCAGATGCTAAGAAGCTGGGATCTGTGAAAGAAATTGGGATTTCCTGTGTGCTTACATTATTAACTAATCAATAGAACTAGTCATTGGATACTAGTTAGTACGTTCTCATGTAAGCTTGCTATTAAGAGTATATTGTGTCTGTGTCAGGGTTAATAGATGTTTGGGGTCAGGAGAAGGTACTGGCTAAACGTTCCTTGTCATGACTACAAGGAGAGCTCCAACTATGAACTCTCTAGTCTGAGAGTTGTCATGTGTTGGGAGCAGTGAATCTCTTTCTCTGAGACTGTTGAAACGTCATTACTGCCTGACTGTCACAATCTATGTTTACATTCTTGTGCCCTATAAAAGATGGCTTTCAGAGCTGAGAGAGACATGATTGAGACCTAATCCTGGTGTTGTGTTGTCATTTATTGTCAGAGGTCTGGTTTCCTCTCCCAATCTGCAGATTGATAATACTTATTAAAATCCAGAACTCAACTGAACTTAGTCACTCCGTTTATGAAGAGACGGACAAAACACTTTCTTCATCACTATCTAGATGACATAGTTATATATAGTAACACCTGGATGGAACATGTGCGGCATCTACAGGAAGTCATACTACGTCTACAAAACGTATGTCTGACCGTCAACCCGAATAAGTGCGCAGTGGCTGGGAGGGAGACGGAGTACGTGGGTTTTGTTATTGGTCATGGGATCATTCGGCATCAAGTGAAGATTTTCAGGCACTGGAAGAATGCCCTGTACCACAGAAACGTAAGGAACTTCCAACAATGTCCCTTAACAGACATGGTGGGGGCGCGCTCTCCAAACCAGCTTCAGTGGTCTGTTGAGGCTATGAAAGCCTTTCGACACCTACAGAAGGCTCTGGCAAACAATGCTGTTCTTTATAACCCTGACAATGGTGGCACACAGGGGCTGTGTATTTATAAATGTATAATATTTTGTGGAAAAATGTGCTAAGCAAATAAAGAAAATATGCAAGTAGAGGCACAGAAAAACATAGGCTGTTCTTGCCATCTGGTGTTTGAGTAAGGACACTGCAACCTTAACACAACCTATACTTTGTGTAACTCACATAGAATATGCTGTCACTAAAGGGTTAACTAGCCAAGTGTCAAATTACATGATGCCAGTACCGCTAGCGCGGTTCTTATGTTCATTTTATTAGGAATTCTCAGTTGTAGCAAGAAGAGTAGAGTGACTTTCCATTTGCCCAAGGAGAATTTATTTTCTTTTCCTATTTTTTTCTAATCAAATAGCTCTATTTTATTTTTGAGTATTTTCTAATGTAAGATAAAACACTTATGTGAATAGTGTGTTGCTCAGTGATTGTGTAATAAACCTGACAACTGTTCTGTTACAAAAAAGTAAAGTCTCCTTTTACGTCTTGTCAATTTTTGCTCAGAGCCTAGGTAATAGATATATAGCTATCGTTCTAATTCAGGTTAGAGGTGCTACAGATACATCATACTTTATGTAACATCCACATGCTTAGTTCTGCAGCCTCAACAGAAGTTTGAGACATGGTCTTTATTCCTAACTGTCTATTAAGATGTTGTCAAGTAATTAACAGCCATAAACAAAAAGCAGGACATACTGGTAGAGAACATAAATATTTTATATGGCATGCATATTTATTACATTACAACCAACAAGCGGTGCATTAACTGTATAAATTCACAAAAAAGATCCATCATACAAAGGGCTCTGTTTTAATCAGGGGTGTGTGTGTGTTGGTGTGACAAAGCTTATTATTGTTTTTTATAATTTAGAAGTTCAGTGGCTTGTTTAAATTCTTTCAGATTCCTAATCTTGACTAACCAATTTCCTAATCTGAGTCAATTTGAATATCACAGTCATTGTTTAAGATGTTTCTTCACTGAAGTTATATGCTAAGGGTTTGCTTAACCCTAGCCCCACCCAGCAGTTTGGACCAGAGAAAGAAGAAATTATATCACAGACAGATGGATAGATCGACCAGCCGACCTGGTTGCAGTTTTTCAGCGGACCTGGATTAATGCATCTGTCAGCACATGGTTAAATTACCACTTGACATTATAACCAATTATAACTCAAATGCACTTAAAACACAAGTCTTTTGCTATGTATTTGAGCCAGGTGAGTCTCATGCACCATGATGGGCCTCACTGGCTGCTCTTGTCCAGGTACTCCAGGTTGGGGGCATCGAGCCTCTGTTCCTGGTCCCGGTTCTTAGTGAACTCTTTTAGCATGTCCATCACCTCTCCGTCGTACACCTCAGGTGTGGGGTGGGCCTCTGTGAAGATATGAATTAAAACTCAAAAACACATTTAGAGAGACTTATTATTATTATAGAGATATTCAACAAGATTGTTACGGTCTCTCTCTCTTTGGGGAGATGGGGCTGTTTGTCTCTCTCTCTCTCTTCCTATCTGATGCCTCAGGTGTGGTGCATTTCAGGCTGATGACGTGGGCGTGTCCGTCAAGGCTCCTCGTTGGCCAATCAGGAGAGCTCCACACCCTATATAAGTGTCGGTTTGTGTTGTGTGGGGGGAGGTTGTTAAGAGCTTTTGGCTGAGCAAGTAGTACGAGCTTGTGTTATTGAGAAAACCGTAAAGGCTTTGTTGTTGTTGATTGTTTATTTGTATTTGTAGACCAGAGGGGTATTCGTCGTAGCTCGCTAAGCGGTTAAGCGAGCTAATTTTCAGGCTAAGATAAAAAACGCCCCTCTTTTTGGTTCGTGGAAGCAACTTTCGATAAATCACCATAGTAACATATCAATTAGCACTAACCTGCTCCAGAGCAGGCTAACGTAAGTGTAGCTGGATAAGCTTGCCACACCCCCGGAAAATAACATGGCAGCTCCATTTTTGAGAGACCCAGTTGACCAAGGAGCTATATTTTAGTTCAATTAGCTTTCCATACCAATAGAGTTCTTCGCGATTGCCAAGATCCTTTATTTCACACGGATGAGTTCTTGTTTGAGCGATATCGATTCATCCGACAAGGACTCATTTATTTGCAAGACCTTCTCGGGCTGTACATTGCAAATATCACACGCTGCAGCAAGCTTTATGCTTTATTATGAGCTTATGCTGCTGTATGTGAATATGTAACGCTATGTTTTACGAAATGTCTTGTCTTATCTGTTGTGCCTGTGCTTTTTATATGTTTCACTGTGGGAAACGTCATATCGGAAATTGCACGTGCACGTCCTACTTCTAAAGGCAGGAAAGGTCGATCACCAAAACCGTGATTTTCTAACGGTATGATGGCGGAAAAGACGAAAGAGAGAGCGGTGATAGGCTATTCTCGCCATCCGAGCAAACTATTATAATGAGTCTCTACGAAGACAATAAGCATATTATCATGGCTAAGTCAAACACTGCCACCTCTGCCAGAGCAAGACAAGCAGATTGGCAAAAAAATTGCCGATAAGCTAAATGCGAAAGTTTTGGGGAAATGTATAGGCTCATCTTAAAGATCCTGTAAAGTAAATTCCATGTTTTGCTTCTAAGTACATTATATACGTGTGAAATTAGTTCCTGAAAGCATGTGCAAAGCGCTAAAACTTTGTCACACTGAAATGTGGAGTTAAACCGAACATTTTCTCTTCCGTTTTCAGATCAGGTTTTAATGGGCGGAGCCAAAAAATGCCCTATCTACGTCATTTTGCCCTATCTACGTCATATCACTGAATGGCTCCTCCTGCTGTACTGTTATTGTAGCCTACATCAGCTAGCTAGCTAGCTTCAGGATGTTTCCCACCACCCGCAACTGCATCTTCCCTGGATGCAAGAACTCCAGCTGCGCTGCAACGCCATTTAAGTTCCCTATTGATAATGAAAGGAAAAATAGGTGGATAGCTTTTGTGAAGAGCCACGCTCATGGAAAGCTTCGGATAAACTCCAACAGCCGCCTCTGCACTGACCATTTCACGGCGGACAGTTTTAACATGGACCAGAGACAGACGGGGTTCACCAACACACGGCTTCCCTTGCAGCACGGAGCCGTACCGAACATCGCCCCTCCGGCCGTTCATCCTCCGGTCGCACCTGGACCATCCACCGCCGCCAGCAGTTCATCACTCAGTTCTGTGTGCTTGTTATAATTATACTAGATAACTTTTCCAGAGGTATCTCTGCTATGAGTTAATGCAAACCGCTAAATTGATATTAGGCTACTCTGGTTCATTCTACTCAGAAATACCATCATTCTACTCAGAATGATGGTATTTTGGTGAAATGGTAGCTAATGTGTTAGAAGTAGCCTATGGAGAGCTCACTGTCTGCTGTCTCTGGTGTCCATTTTTACTGTTACAGCTCAAGGGAACATTTCATTTATATGCATCTGTATGTTTCACTCATTGAACAAATACATTCTAATTCTATACGGTTTTGTTCGGCTTGACATAGCGTCCATTATCTGGGTCGCAGGCACTAGGCAGCGAGGGGCGGCGCTTCAGCTCCTTCAGGCGACACGCCGCCCCAGTCTCAAGCAGAGAAGACTGCTGATTTTATCACGATTTCAAAGCCTAATTTAGCATACTTGTCGGTGTTATTTTTTCATTCGAATTTGGATGGGTAGTTAATAACACATTATTCTGTGGTGTGGCGAACTTAAAACTCGTTTCCAGGTCCACTTTACAGGATCTTTAAGTGCCTCATTACCCCAATCAATCAGATCACATTTCTTTAAATGTGCCAGTTGGCAGTAGGCTTAATGGAAATTAATAATCGAATGAGATCTTGCTAGCGAAAATAATGATCTCAACTCTTTCAGAATAAGTAGGCTAGATAAAAACAAGGCCAAAGAGTATCTAATTGATACGAATTCATAGACAATTATGAGGATATATGTAGGCTACTGCGCTTATATCATGTACTATATATGTGTATATGAATGTAGGCCTATGTGTAAATCCCTCTTTGATTTCATTGACTGGGACATGGCCAGGGAATATGATGAATTGAGTCATCAGCTGGTTAGCGCCAAGTACACTTTTCTTACAGCAACGCATGCTGCGGCTTTGCCAATGTTTTCTGCATCGCCTATACTGTATAAAAATGTAGCCTATAGCCTACCTGACGCAAAAAACCTCAAGGCTATGCAGTCTGAAGCACAGTTAAAGTTTCAAGTAGCTTTACTGTCAATTTCTTCACATGTCAAGACATAAAAAGGAATCGATATGACGTTTCCCACTCTCCCACAGTGAAACATATAAAAAGCACAGGCACAACAGATAAGACAAGACATTTCGTAAAACATAGCGTTACATATTCACATACAGCAGCATAAGCTCATAATAAAGCATAAAGCTTGCTGCGGCGTGTGATATTTGCAATGTACGGCCCGAGAAGGTCTTGCAAATAAATTAGTCCTTGTCGGCTGAATCGATATCGCTCAAACAAGAACTCATCCGTGTGAAATAAAGGATCTTGGCAATCGCGAAGAACTCTATTGGTATGGAAAGCTAATCAAACTAAAATATAGCTCCTTGGTCAACTGGGTCTGCCATTTTCCGGGGGTGTGGCAAGCTTATCCAGCTACACTTACGTTAGCCTGCTCTGGAGCAGGTTAGTGCTAATTGATACGTTACTATGGTGATTTATCGAAAGTTGCTTCCACGAACCAAAAAGAGGGGCGTTTTTGATCTTAGCCTGAAAATTAGCACGCTAAACCGCTTAGCGAGCTACGACTTGCTAAGCGGACTTGGACTTGCTGTCATAGCAACAGGTCCGTAAGCTTAAACCTGCTCGAGGCTTAACAAGCAGAGGTGATACAGGAAGTCTGTCACAGACATGTCTTGTCCGTTTTTACTACAGGAACCTGTTGCAGAAGGTGCAAGAATAATTAGCAGAATTTAACATGAAACCGAATTAATTGCTCATTGCGTGATAGATAGGGTCCTTAAGCACAGCGCGATATGCTAGCCTATACTTTTTGAGTGGATAGCCTATCGTTTTTTTTGTGAGGGTGTCATTTACATAATAAATGTGTTGAAACCACATCATATGACATTAAAGATGATAAATGAAAATATGAAAGTATGAAAATAAAAAAAACATAGGCCTAGATTACTGTAATAAGCGATAAAACGCATCACTCCTCTACATTTAATTTGGTCTGCTACTTTTTGCCAGCCCTCTTTCTTGGATTTTGCAGACTTTGAGGTGTTCCCTGGCGTTCTGATAAAATCTTCAAATTCGGAGTAACCTTCGAGCAAGCTGTTGCTCTGTTGGCTCTGTTGCGGAAAAAACAGGGTGCTCATTTTGGCCACGGTGAGCAGCCATAGACTTATTTGAGCAGCCAATAGCAGCGTTGCTGATCAAGGTTTCTACTATCAATACATACCCCCTTTTAGACCAACGTATAACTCAATCCAGCTATACTAATCATAAACAACAAGTGTGTTCGAAGAACCAAATTAGCCAGATCACGATAAGCAAGATGATGTCATCTTGGATGTGTCATTTGATCTCGGATGTTATAAGCGACGTACGGAGAACGGGCCCCAGCTGTGTTTGTAACCCTGGTCCCACCTAGACGTCTGTGGAATAGGGCTAGGTAAGACACCCTGGGGTTTACATACACCCGTAGGTAACTAATTGTTAAATACACCAGGTTAGAAGCTAGCGGCTGTCACCCTTTGTATTGTAGCAGTGAGGTAAGTTGTAGAATAGGTTGTGTCAGGCAGGAGTAGAGGGGTAGGGAAGCTCAGGGTCTTTTTGTATCATTTCTTTGATTTGACAGACCGCTGGCACGGCCCTACTCCTAACCCTTTGCCTGTTGTCCTCCCTCCCCATTGTTATATGTATGTGCAGTATATGTATGTGCATCTGTGTGCTTATTAAAACCCATGTACAGCATTGTGGTTGTGGCAATCTATTATTGGCACTACCCTCCTGTTCCCTTCACCACTGTGTGGCCATGGGCAGTTGCGTACTCCTCCTCCCCCGAGCCATTGGAGGGGGCGTAACAAAGATGCAATTCACATGTCTAATGCTTAAACATACGTTAGCTCACCTTAATAATAAAATAATAAACACAAGGTCTGAAACAAGAGACAATTCTCCTCACCTGTAGCCCAGTAGTAGATGTCCCAGTCGTTGCTGGGCTCATTAATCAGTCTGTCATATTGTTGCAGCTGAGTCTCACTCATGGTGTTCAAGTACCGCTTGGAAAAAAGACTACAGAAAGGATGGTGGGGTAGAAGAGATTTAGCATTTATTTGGAGTTGATACAGGTAAACTATCATCAGACTCTTAAGAAATACGCAACTGATATGAAGTAACTAATCGCTTAAAGAAAATGTGTTTATAGTCTCTCTAACCTGAGCAGTATGCAGTTCTCCAGCATTCCCCTCTTGCGACTCTCATACAACAGCCGTCTCCTCTTGATGTCAACAGTCTCTCCGGCCTTCTCTGTCCAGGGGGGCAGAGGGATCTCAATTAGGTCACCTTTCGAATCCTCAGGTGCCTCTCCACGGTATGCCCGTGCTGACATTAGGCCTGTCACTCCAGATCGCCATGACGTCTGGCACACCCCACTGACCAACTGGCCCAGGAGAAAGAAGCACAGCTATGTCATAATGTGGAGTCAGGTGGCTGAGTTGGGCTAGTAATCTGAAGGTTGCCAGTTCGATTCCCGGCCGTGTAAAATGACGTTGTGTCCTTGGGCAAGGCACTTCACCCTACTTGCCCCGGGGAGAATGTCCTTGTACTTACTGTAAGTCGCTCTGGATAAGAGCGTCTGCTAAATGACTAAATGTAATGTAAATGTAAATAATAGCAACAATAAACCACAACGTTATACACACTAAAGGATGGTCCTTCTGATGCTACCCTCATGTTTTCCATGGTATTGTATGTGCTTGAAATCCTATAACACATTTTGAATACTGTAACATGAAACTGAAAATAGGCACAGATGAAACATTGTAATTATTGACAGATGAAACATTTTTACTTGCTTAAATCCGCTAGCTAGATAGTTGTTCCTTAAAGTCCTTCGGAGCTAGCTGCTGGTAGGCTAACGTAAATGCTAAGCAAACTGGAAATGCACCGCATGAAGTTAGCTATGTGTAGGTCAACGTCACTTAACAAGATCAAAATAGTGTTTAAAATACGATTCACACTCACTCTTTTCGCAGCAACTGCAGACAACATTGTATATTTTCTTTCCACCCGCTTGACCGTTTATTGTCCAGAAACGAATGCCCTATGATTAGATGCCAGATGTACAATTACACAATTGTTTACTGTGCAGTCACATAACATGGTAACACAGGAACGTGATGATGGATACACGTAGACGCCATACTGATGAGGTCAAGAGTCAGTGAGGTACTGTAGCTAGTACAGTAATTGATTAACAATATTTTTTTCTTCTGTTCAGTGAAACTGTTAATATATGTATTTGGTTGTCTTTTTTGAGTGTATTTATGTATTACATTTTTATTTTTCAATAACGGGAGATTAAATTGCCGAAAATAATTTATTGCTAACTTGAATAATACAACATAGCTAGTAGTACTGGATAGTGTTTCTCGTCGGTTGTATTTCAACGATACCCCCAACCCCAACCCCACTTTGGGCATCTTAGCTAACTAGCTGTGTGTTTATTAGCTGGCTAGCTAACTAGCCAGTCTGTCTCGTATTATCAGAAGGTTGTGTTTTTTCATGTGAGAACTCGTATATCTGTGTCACATATTCATTGTAAAAGTACGTTATTTTATCTTGTCACTGGTGTTTGTTTACCTCTGTTAAGTTTCGTCCACGTCTACTCCTAGCTACCGCTTAGCTAACTAGCTGTGGTGTAGGAAGGGGTACGCTAGCTAGTAGCGCTTAATCTAAACAAAAGTGTTGCCAGCTAGCCACCTGTCATATATCTCAAAAGTGCTGGCTAATATGAAGCTGTACTCGTTTTCGTAGATGCCAGTACCGGTGCACGTTTCAACTGTTCTTATTTGAGTATAAGACGTTTGTTGAACCGTTAGCTAGCTAGTAACGTAACGTGAAGAACGGTGGCTACAGTGCCGTGCAGGTTTTGGGGATGGCGGGTACAGGTACCTCAGCCGATGGGAACACCCAAGACCTAGATATCTACGATGACAATTTCAACCACAACGGAGAGGTGAGATGGATTTGCATTGTTCTGGAGAGATATGTGCTAGGTACAGTAGGACTTATTAATGTACCAAAGCATTGTACAAGCTTTAACATCCTGATTAAAAGCGTTGCACCATGAAGAATCAAAATGTAACCGAGTTGTATAATTGGTTAAACTCACACTTTAGTCTAAATACCGCCCTCCCGCGCTATCAAAATGCTAGCATTTCGGTGGCGTAGCTGGGTAAAGCGGTGTTTATTGAGGTGGCCGTTGCGTTCGTTAAGGACCCGAGTTAGAACCCCGGGCACCCCAGTGCAGTCAGGTTCTGGAGGAAGCCATACTACCGTGCAACGCGACTACAAATGTTGACACTAACCTTTCGGTGTACTGCCATAGACTAACAAGGATATCGTTTCAAAATAGGCTAACCCATGATAATATAATTCTAATTATCATTTTTTCCGTAGGATGAGATGAATGATCTTTATGACGACGTCCTCACGGGTTCTGTGAGTCGGGAGAGACTTCCTAATGAGACCGTCCCTTCCAAGAAAGACGACAGGCCAACGAAGGAGGAAGTTAGCGCAACATCAATACTGAACACTCGCAGTGCTGCACCAACCAAAAGACTGGCAGTCTATGTAGGCAACTTCTCCTGGGTAAGTGTAGCTTGTTTATTCACACACACCTAAACTCACTCAAATCAGTGTACTCAGTAAGTTCTAGATAGCCCATTGTAGAAGGCAATTACCGACTCCTTCCTCTCAATAACTTACTCAGACCACCCTTGCCATCCTCATTCCCTATTTCCTCCTCCTGTCTCCTCAGTGGACCTCAGATACAGATTTGACTACCATGGCCCAGACTCTGGGGGTCAAGGACATTGTCGAGATCAAATTTGCAGAGAACAGAGCCAATGGCCAGTCTAGAGGGTGAGATAGAAAAACCCTATTCTGATCCCCTCCCATAGTGTTTTTAGTTATCCCTCATTTCACTTTCTTGTCCTCTCTCGCCTTTTTGTTCTTTTCTCTCTTTTCGGTGCCATAGATATGCTGAGGTTGTGGTGGCCACAGAAGAGTCATTGCAGAAATTGCTGGAGGCGCTACCCTACTGTCAAATGAATGGGGAGAAGGTGGACTGTCGCTTTGCCACTCGACAGAATCTTGCTGTGTTCGAGGCCATGGCCAACAAACGTAAGCCTCCACTTGGCAATGTCAACCCAGTAGAATGTAAAACTGTTCTCGGATTTGACCCCGATGTGGAATGCCGCTAGCTGATGCTTTTTTTAATGAAAGTATGCGTGTATCCACAGGTGTCCCCCAGCGGGCTAACTCGAAGGAGTCCACAGACTCGACAGATAAACATCCTTCCGCGCCGTCTCTGGAGCCCAACTCCATCCCTCACATACCTCCTCCCCCACACCACCTCCCCAACAGGCCCCCTCCGCTGTCCGTTCCCTTCTTCAGCCGGCCTCCTCCACTCTTTCCCCTCCTCCCACCACACATCCCACCTCCCAGCATGCCCCACTTGTTCCCCCCACCACCCCTCCACCTGCACAGCCAGCCGCCCCCCTCCAGCCTCCATCTGAACCCAGCCTTCTTTCCTCCAGCACACGACAGCTACAGCACAACCTCAGCCTACAGCCGACTCAAGTGAGCTCACACAACCTCTTTCTTTGTAAACTACTTATGGGTGTTTTCTGTATTTGTCGCTATACAGGGATTCAGTGACTTTGGGGGTATTTGGAATTTGTTACTAATGTCAAATTGAAATTACATGACTACAATTGCTTCTGTGTTTTGCTGTTCATAGCACTAATGCACTGCCACTGATGTTAGATGTATGTACGTCTTGCTACAATTCTACCACAACTTGAATGGAAAAAGTTATGGATTGATGTGTTTCGCTTGCCAAGTAAAGCCTGGTTTATACTTCAGCGGGTTTGCATTTTTTATGTCATGTGCGGGTGTGTGGGTCTCTTTGCTGTGTTGCAGCCGGGACAGCGACGCCCCTACACCCCTGGTTCCAGATGGGGAGTTTGAGGAGCTGATGAACAGGAATAGAGCCATAGCCAGCAGTGCCATCACCAAGGCTGTGTCTGGGGCAACGGCAGGTGAGACTGACACTACGTCAGAGGGTAACCTACAGTACCATAAACACAGACACTTAGAGATGGAAATGTACATGGCATAGCAATCCATAATACGGAAACAGCATAATGTGAAAACCCCAAGGGTTCCCCCTTCACTGCACTGTGCATGCTAGTAGTCTTTTGTGAACTCAGATTTTATGAACTATTGCATTTCACAGAACAGGCTTGTTTCATTGAGTCAATATCATTCAATATAGCATGTGTATGTATTTAGCCTATGCCGGCCATTATTCATCCTTGACTGCTATTGGGTCATCATGTTACTGACTGTTGTGTTGCCCTCACAGGAGACCTGCGTGTGGCCATGGAAACACTTCTAACGGCCATCGCTGTCATTAAACAGTCCAGAGTGTTCGGAGATGAGCGATGTCAAACCCTGGTCACCTCACTTAAAGACTGCCTTGTCTCCATTCAAGCAAACTTTGGCACCAGGTCAGCACTGGACCCATGCATTAAGGGTCATGTGACCATGTGTCATATCTGACCAGGCTCACAAACATTAAGCCTAGTCCAAAGCTAAAATCTCTTGACATTTTAAATAGAGACGCACTGATGCTACTTGTACTGGGCAAATACAGCATGGTAAACAGCATTTGTACTTGGTATCAGCATCATGATTTTATTACGAGTATACCCATAATGTAGCGTGTAAACTTTCCTCAAAACTAACAGTGGAGCCCCGGTATTGCATTTGAATATGGAATTATGTCACGCAGTCTGATTCCCTCCTTTGGCCTCCACAGCTTGGATATCCCTACCAGCACCATGCACTAGTGTTGAGAGCAAACAACAAAGAAACTGACTTGCATGTGAGAGAGCCGAAATGCTCCTCTTTATTAAGAAAAAACTTCCCATAACTCTAAAACATAACAATACCAACAGTACTTGGTGCTCCTATCAGTCTTAAAAAACGTTAAAAACGACTTTTTAAGTCTAGGACTAGGCTTGGGAAACTAGCCTAAAGTACTACCAGTGTATTGTTTTTCATGACACAAATGTATTCTGCAGAATACAGAATGTTTAACTAGCCAGTGGTCTTATTCTCTTTCTCTCTCTTTCTACCTACAGGAAAAGACATCGTTCCAGAGAGAGGGAGAGAGACCGTGACAGGGAGCGAGATCGTGAGCGGGAAAGGGACAGGGACCGAGAGGACTTCTACAGCCAGGGTTGGGAGTCTGCTGGGATGTCACGACGACACAGAGAGCGTTCCTCAAGTGGGGAGCGAGACAGAGAGAGGCTGCGAGAACGAGACAGGCACCGGGACCATCGAGAGAGACACCGCTAATAGCTAGGTAAACACAGTAGGTCTACTGCACAACTGTACTACCTAATACATGATAAATACTGTAATAAATGTTGTTGTGGTTTGAAACACAATGCTATTCAGTTATAAAAAATACATGTCTGTTCTTTATAAAATTCTGTTCGAATCAAATCGTGTTCTAAGCCACACTTCAGGTGTCCAACAGATTCCAGTCCCATCCTAATACATTACATAACTCTGGACAGTCTTTCACTGCTTAACCTGTTTACTCTTGATGTGGGTCTGGATACCTGACAGGTATGTCTGTGTTCTCTCTAGGACTTTGCAGGCTGAGACTGTTCGTCAGGCTGGGTACAGGTTGAAGCAGCTCCTACTGCTTAGAAACCTTAAATAATGGAGTGTAATAGAACAGAATTATGGAGACAACGTGAATGTCCGTAGCTCTCCTTGTCCCCACAATCTGACAGAGGTCCCAGAAGATCCCCTTTCGATCACCTATATCAACATCTCGTCCCGTTCCAGTTCTCTGTTTCAGCATCACCTTGTCCCTTATGTTTCTCTCACTCACTTACTGATGTAACTATTGTTTGATAAATCTTTTTTAGAGTTGTGGCAGGAAACCATTGCTGTTCGCCACACCTGGATGCATTGGTTTTTTTTTATATATATATTTTACAGTGTCATGTATGTTTTTCATCTGTCCCCATTCTTTTGTATAAGAAATTGAGAAATAAAAAGGTTGTTAAATTGAAGCCTTGACATATGTTCTTAAGTGTAAAGGGTTTCACTTTTCTTCAAGAGAGTAGAAGTGAAGTGTAGAAGTGAATATATGTGATGTTTGTTGTTGCTCAAAGATTCAGTGCATTGTGAACAGTTTAACTACAGCCACATGTTGATATAACATGATTAGAACAAACACAAGGCCACCACAGAAACAATCACACATTTGTCAACGTTTATTTAGAAAATAATACAAATGGAGTACTGGTTTGATGATCTAGTTGCCTTAATATCCATGCATGAGGGTCCTGGGATTGATTAAAGAAATGAGGTGAAATGAAGGTCATAAATTCATAAGACGGAATAGATGTGTTTTCTGTAAACTATCATTTCTCCAACGGAGCATAATTCAACAGCTTCTCAATGAGATCAACATGGGCAAGAAGCATCCTGCGGCAGCAGTATCTCTTCAGACCCAGAGCATCAAGGGCGTCGCTGTATGACCAACGAGAGAGGACAGTTTCAGGAACACATTTTTAGATTTGTGAGAGCTTAATCTGTCAATCTAACCTGTCATGACTCCATTCCCGAGTAGCCTACATGTTAGTGAAAATAAAGTATACTAATTGTATCTTGATAGTACGGTAAAATGTGACTACCAGTAAAATAGAGTATGTATTCTCACCCTTCAGTGTACTCTGCTTGGAGAAGACCGAGGTACGCCTCCCATTTATTCCCTACAATTTTACCGCACGTGAAACAACGAACAGGGATGATCATTGCTGTGCAGTAGGTACCTAGAGACGTAAAAAAAAAAATGTCAACAAACGCCGGGCTATGTAGCTAGCCAGGACTAGCCACATAGGCGCGTGTTTTGCATCCAGGTACTCCCATAATTATTGAGGCTGTTGGAGATGGTTTAATACATAGTTTATCAATACGCATTATTTCATTTAAAGTAAATGCTTTCTCTACTCACGAATATTGTTGAAAACTTTGGTTCTGAGTAGGTAAGAATTATCGCTTCCTAGCTGGCCAAGGCGCTCTGGCTTGAGGCAGTGTCGTCTGGCATCGAGCGCATGGAACTGGGGGAAACATTATAGTGTGACACTTTAAGCTATGTTCAGAGTATACATCTTTTAGAGTGTTAGCAAACGTACTGTTATTTAACGCAGGTCAAATTAAGAGAATTTGCACATATTTAGGATTACAGGTTTGCAATAGCACAAATATTTAGGGATTCAAAACCATATGGCTTTTGTGCTGATTTATAATTCTTTTCGCAAATTCGTGTGAGATGGTAAATGGTACAGAATTTATGTTGCAAATTGATTGGAAGTTATGTGGAAATATATTTGTACAAATATGAGCCCAATTGGTATAACTAATGTAAAAAAAAAAAAAAAAAAACATTTCAAAAGGACATGGATACAGTCCAACTCCACATGCCCTACAAAAACAGCCTCTGGACCATAAAATCCACAATAATGGATTTTCCGCCTTTTTTTTCGTGAAGCAAATTTTTTTTACAACTCCTCATAATAGACATATGCTACATGTTATTATCATGATGAGTATTGCTTTATTAGTACTAGAATTATTTCGGATATACCTCTTTGAACACAATTTTAGCTTTCGAATTTGCGCAGCTTGAATTTCCGAACCTTGAATTTTTGTATCTGAACTGTTATTAAACGTTGAAATAAACTCACATATACATATTTAAGAGGTGAATTGAAAACCAAGAAATTCAGGTATGGTTTTCTAAGTAAAATATTTTGATGCTATGAATTCGCTGGTGTTTAAATGTCAAAATTAAGTATTCAATGCCTTTTAAAATTCAATGTCACTGATTTGCTATTCTTTTGGCAATTGACCACTGGTGCAAAACTATTTTTAAATCGATCGGTGGCGCCATCAGTTCCAAACATGTGCATGGCCCCTGGCTCATATTTAGCCATAAATTGGTGATGGTTCATCCAAACATCACAAACTTTGTGGATATTTATGTTGAACTAAGTTTGTGAAAATGTCTTGAAAGTTTAAATTGGTCACGATGAACGAATGTTGACTGGTAGGCCTACTGTGTGACGTAATTATGTAACTTTTACCAGTAGCTAAAAGTTGGCCTATAACGAATTACTTTTTCAATTTCCATTAAGTGGTCCAATCTTGACCAGATTACAAAGAAGACTATATAGCCTTTTCAAAACACAGTTGGAGTTTCGGTAAACCTTCTATTTGTGAAAATGCAAATGAGTTGTGCTGTTAACGTTTATCCTGTATCACCGTAACTACATATATATATAAGAGCATCGTCTATTAATTTAGAACCCCGTACTGTAGTGTTTATAGTGTTGAACCGATGTATTTTAATGATAAATCAACCAAAAGTATGGTTTGGTTAGTCGACCTACTATAATAGATTTTCTGTCCTCCTGGCCAGTAAATTGGCCTGCCTTGCTCTCATCTTTCTCAATCTTCTGACCTAAAATTCCCATTTCAAGGAATGTGCTCTTCAGCTCAACTGTTACTGTTCTAGTCATATTAAATCAGTGACTACTCAGAAGAAAGACAAATAAATTATGTATTTAAAGATGTTTGTATAATAGTGTCCAACCCTTATTCTACTGGTGGACAGAACAAGACACACTCATATGTATGCTGACTGGTTCATTGTCTTTATTACAGGTCAGCTGTAGTTACAAGGGAACCATTTCCTTTTTGGGTTTATCATTATGAGCTTTGGGGGGCCAGGAAGAGAGTGTGTAAAATGGAAGGTGTGGCATGGAACAGGGAATATCAAGAATAGGCTACATCATCATCATCATATTCCATGTCCATTATCATCACCCTCGTCATCATCACCCTTGTTGATCCTGCTGATCAATTTAATTGCTACAGATTTACCAAACATGTGCTGAAATGAAGAGTCCTACCGGAATTATTGCATTTATACGCTCTTGAATCAAAGGAAAATAAAATAAGAGATTTTTTTGTTTAATTCTGTATGTTATACAGTAAAATGTGAAGGTTATTTGGCATAACACGCCTGTTGCTTTGTTTGGGTGATTACTACATCATATTAAACTAAAGGCTAGTATTCATGCAGGATGTTTGGACTACTTATGTGTTCAAATGTAGTACTTGACATAACGCAAGCTATAAGGTTGTGATAATCCTCAAGCATAACTTAAGTTTGTACTAAATACAACTGTGTTGGTTTGCAATTTACTTTAGATTGATGAGAGTCATTGTGATGTCATTTTAAAATGCTGCTCCTGGGATTAGTAGATTGTCAAAGATATAAACTATAAGAATAATATTGGTCTAACTGTCATATTCAATAACACACCAATATCATACATAACCCTCAAAACTTGTGATATGTCAATGGTGGAGAATAGATTTAGCTTTTTGTATTCCACCTATGTAATCTCTTGGGGAATAATTTGTACATATATTACAATGAATTTACAGTAATTTGAAAATAAATGCCAACATTAGACTACGTCATAACATTATAATAATTATACAGTATAACAATATATTGTTATAACATGCACCCTTTACTCTTAACACAAACTATAGAATTAACTATGACTCCAATTGGGGATGTTTCCATATTCCATAATGATGAAGTTCCAGGTTACCTCTGTCTCTCTGGAGACTGGAGAGTGTGTCTTTAATCTACCAAACCTGTCTACTGTACATGTTGTTTACTGTATAGTATGTGTGGTGAGGTTGTGAGTACCAAGCTTTTCATATTGATGACATCTGGTCACAGTGTGCCTCTGCTCCACTAAAAAACAGCACATGTTTGGCAATAAGTTTAGTTTCTAAATGTCTTTGTATGTGCTCCTCTCAGTAATCCAGCATCTGACATATAGATGACCTGAATCAGATAGCCTTTCAGACATTCTTTAACTGTTATCAGACAGAAAATTAAGGTTAAACTGATATTTGACTGGGAAATGGTCAACACTAACAACCATAAATTACTGTCAAAAACACTCCACTACCAGACAGGGTTGATAAGGAGACAATGTTAATTTGATTTTAAAAATTCAACATCCTGTGTTCAACTGTTATTACTTGCAAGTGTTTAGTGTGAAATGTCAGAGAGAAGGGACTGCCAATCGAAATTGGACCAAATCAAATGTCTTGTGCAAAAACATACAGAGCTTAAGAATGTGTTTCTCTTTTGATGTGCAAATCCGATTAAATAGGTCAAGCCAGTTGATGTACTGTAAGGCAGTGGTAAATGAGCTCAGTATTGCTGAGTGTGCATCTACTATATGATTGACTTGTATTGATTTCTGAAGTCTATGCACCAGTGTGAGTAAGATGGTGCAATCACATGGGTGGAGCAAATTCATGCAGTATACTGGCATTATCTAGCCATCATTGACCAAAATATTTAATTTAAAACGTCACTGATATGGGTATATTCACTACAAGCAAAGTCAGACTGGAAGCAATACAATCAACACAGTGGCTCCCCATTCCCCATCTCTACCAAATAGCCTTAATAGTCTATTATTACACACATTAGTAAGTGACCAGCTAACCCATTGACCAATAGCATACGAAGACAAAGGGTTGGTTCTAATTTCTCCGTGCCAATAGAAGCACTCCAAGCAGGATGGCCCCGGCAGCAATGATGGCTCCACCAATCAAAAAG